>NC_045445.1:36077516-36129798 GCF_002776525.5 Piliocolobus tephrosceles | reverse complement strand
CCACTTGATCATGGTGGATAAGCTTTTTGATGTGCTGCTGAATCCGGTTTGCCAGTATTTTATTGAGGATTTTTGCATCGATGTTCATCAGGGAGATTGGTCTAAAATTCTCTTTTTTTGTTGTGTCTCTGCCAGGCTTTGGGTGCCACATTTTCTTAATCCAGTCTGTCACACATGGACATTTGGGTTGATTCCAAGTCTTTGCTATTGTGAATAGTGCCGCAATAAACATACGTGTGCATGTGTCTTTATAACAGCATGATTTATAACCCTTTGGGTATATACCCAGTAGTGGGATGGCTGGGTCATATGGTACATCTAGTTCTAGATCCTTGAGGAATTGCCACACTGTTTTCCATAATGGTTGCACTAGTTTACAATCCCACCAACAGTGTAAAAGTGTTCCTATTTCTCCACATCCTCTCCAGCACCTGTTGTTTCCTGACTTTTTAATGATTGCCATTCTAACTGGTGTAAGATGGTATCTCATTGTGGTTTTGATTTGCATTTCTCTGATGGCGAGTGATGATGAGCATTTTTTCATGTGTCTGTTGGCTGTATGAATGTCTTCTTTTGAGAAATGTCTGTTCATATCCTTTGCCCACTTTTTGATGGGGTTGTTTTTTTCTTGTAAATTTGAGTTCTTTGTAGGTTCTGGATATTAGCCCTTTGTCAGATGAGTAGACTGCAAAAATTTTCTCCCATTCTGTAGGTTGCCTGTTCACTCTGATGGTAGTTTCTTTTGCTGTGCAGAGCTCTTTAGTTTAATTAGATCCCATTTGTCAATTTTGGCTTTTGCTGCCATTGCTTTTGGTGTTTTAGACATGAAGTCCTTGCCCATGCCTATTTCCTGAATGGTACTACCTAGGTTTTCTTCTAGGGTTTTTATGGTATTAGGTCTAACATTTAAGTCTCTAATCCATCTTGAATTAATTTTCGTATAAGGAGTAAGGAAAGGATCCAGTTTCAGCTTTCTACTTATGGCTAGCCAATTTTCCCAGCACCATTTATTAAATAGGGAATCCTTTCCCCATTTCTTGTTCCTCTCAGGTTTTTCAAAGATCAGATGGCTGTAGATGTGTGGTATTATTTCTGAGAACTCTGTTCTGTTCCATTGGTCTATATCTCTGTTTTGGTACCAGTATCATGCTGTTTTGCTTACTGTAGCCTTGTAGTATAGTTTGAGTCAGGTAGAAGAGCTATTTATGACAAACCCACAGCCAATATCATACTGAATGGGCAAAAACTGGAAAAATTCCCTTTGAAAACTGGCACAAGACAGGGATGCCCTCTCTCACCACTCCTATTCAACATAGTGTTGGAAGTTCTGGCTAGGGCAATCAGGCAAGAGAAAGAAATAAAGGGTATCCAGTTAGGAAAAGAAGAAGTCAAATTGTCCCTGTTTGCAGATGACATGATTGTATATTTAGAAAACCCCATTGTCTCAGCCCAAAATCTCCTTAAGCTGATAAGCAACTTCAGCAAAGTCTCAGGATACAAAATCAGTGTGCAAAAATCACAAGCATTCTTATACACCAGTAACAGACAAACAGAGAGCCAAATCATGAATGAACTTCCATTCACAATTGCTTCAAAGAGAATAAAATACCTAGGAATTCAACTTACAAGGGATGTAAAGGACCTCTTCAAGGAGAACTACAAACCACTGCTCAGTGAAATCAAAGAGGACACAAACAAATGGAAGAACATACCATGCTCATGGATAGGAAGAATCAATATGGTGAAAATGGCCATACTGCCCAAGGTTATTTATAGATTCAATGCCATCCCCATCAAGCTACCAATGACTTTCTTCACAGAATTGGAAAAAACTGATTTAAAGTTCATATGGAACCAAAAAAGAGCCCGCATTGCCAAAACCTGCTGTCTTGAAGGGAAGGACCCAGTCCTGGCAGAGTGCATTATCTGCTATATGAAGAGCTCCTGGGCCCTCAATAACCAGCAGGGATACCCAGGTACTAGGTCAAGGGCATCGGGTGAGCTGCTAAGACTTGCTCATTTCAGATACCAGCTCAACCACAGGGAGTTAGAGAACTAAGCACGCTCTTAGGACCCTCAATTCCAGGACATGATACTTGGATGGCATTTTTGGACCTGCACTGGGCCAGAGGGGAGCCCACTGCCCTGAAGGGTGAGTGACAGGCCAGGCAGCATTCACTATAAGCTGACTTAAGAGCCCTTCGGCCTTAAGGGAACATCCGTCAGTAGAGTCTGGTAGTAGTAGTAGACCCATGGCCTGTGGTGACAGTGGCTACAAGGTGAGGCTCCTCTGCCTTTGGAAAGGGGAGGGAAAAGTGGGAAGGACTGCATCTTGTGGGAAGGACCTCATTTTGTGAGCTCTAGTCAGGGACTAGAGTCAGAAACTTCTAAAGGGCTGGGGGACCTCGTTGCCCTGAAGGGAAGGACACAGGTCTGGCTGGCTTTGCCACCTGCTGATAGCAGAGCCTTAGGGCCTCAAGTGAACATAGGCAGTAGCCAGGGAGTGGTTACAGTAGGCCTTGGGTGAGACCCAGGGCTTTGCTGGCTTCGTGTCTGACCCAGCACAGTCATAGTGTTGGTGGCCACAGGGGTATTGTGTCACTCTACCCCCCAGCTTTAAGTGGCTCGGAACAGAGAGACTGCGTTGGTTTGGGAGAAAGTAAGGGAAGAGAATAAGAGTCTCTGCCTGGTAATCCAGAGAATTCCCATGGATCTTGTCCAAGACTATCAAGGCAGTACCTCTATGGGACTGCAAGAAACACAGCGTTACCGGGCTCGGGGTGTCCCCTAAAGCAGTTACAGCTTAGAGCACAACACCCAAGACCTTTCAAATATCTGGAAAGCCTGCCCAAGAATAAAGGCTACAAATAAATATAGACAGTGAAGACTACAATAAATACCTAACTCTTCAATGCCCAGAAACCAAAGAACATCTACTAGCATCAACACCATCCAGGAAAACATGCCCTAAAAAAATGAGCTAAATAAGGCACCAGGGACCAATCCTGGAGAAACAGATATGTGACCTTTCAGACAGAGAATTCAAAATAGCTGTGTTGAGAAAACTCAAAGAAATTCAAGAGAATACAGACAAGGAATTGAGAATTCTATCAGATAAATTTAACAAAGAAATCAAAATAATGAAAAAGAATCAAGCAGAAATTCTGAAGCTGAAAAACTCAATTAGTATAATGAAGAATGCATCACAGTCTTTTAATAGCAGAATTGATCAAGCAGAAGAAAGAATTAGCGAGCTTCAAAACAGGCTATTTGAAAATACACAGTCATAGGAAACAGATAAAAGAATAAAAAACAATGAAGCACACGTACAGGACCTAGAAAATGACCTCAAAAAGGCAATCTAAGAGTTATTGGCCTTAAAGATGAGGCAGAGAAAGAGATGGGGGTAGAAAGTTTATTCAGAGGAATAATAACAGATAAGTTCCCAAACCTAGAGAAATATATCAATATGCAAGTACAAGAATGTTATAGAACATCAAGCAGATTTAACCCAAAGAAGATGATTTCAAGGCATTTAATAATCAAACTCCCAAGGATATGGGGTAAAGAAAGGATTCTAAAAGTAGTGAGAGAAAAGAAACAACTTACAATGGAGCTCCAATACTTCTGGCAGCAGACTTTTCAGTGGAAACCTTACAGAACAGGAGAGAGTAGCATGACATTTAAAGTGCTGAAGGAAAAAACTTTTACCCCAGAGTAGTGTATCTGTCAAAAATATCCTTCTAACATTAAGGAGAAATAAAGATTTTCCCAGACAAATAAAAGTTGAGGAATTTCATCAACACCAGACCTACCCTACAAGAAATGCTAAGGGGAATTCTTCAATCCAAAAGAAAAGGGCATTAATGAGGAAAAAGAAATCATCTGAAGGTACAAAATTCACTGGTAATAGCAAATACAGAGAAAAACAGAATTACTATAACACTGTAACTGTGATGTGCAAACTACTCTTAAGTAGAAAGACTAAACGATAAACCAATCAAAAATAATAACTACAACAACTTTTCAAGACATAGAAAGTACACTAAGATATAAATGGAAACAACAAAACGTTAAAAAGTGGGGTGAAGTTAAGGCATAGAGATTTTATTAGTTTTCTTTTTGCTTGTTTGTTTATGCAGTGGTAGGTTGTTATCAGGTTAAAATAATGGATTATAAGAGAATTTGCAGCCGGGCGCGGTGGTTCATGACTGTAATCCCAGCACTTTGCGAGGCTGAGGCGGGTGGATCATCTGAGGTCAGGAGTTCCAGACCAGTCTGACCAACATGGTGAAACCCCATCTCTACTAAAAATACAAAAAATTAGCCTGTGTGGTGGCACATGCCTGTAATCCCAGCTACTTGGGAGGCTGACACAAGTGGATCACCTGAGGTCAGGAGTTCCAGACCAGCCTGACCAACATGGTGAAACCCTATCTCAACTAAAAATACAAAAAATTAGCCAGGTGTGGTGGAGCATGCCTGTAATCCCAGCTACTTGGGAGGCTGAGGCAGGAGAATTGCTTGAACCCAGGAGGCAGAGGTTGCACTTAGCCAAGATTGAGCCATTGCACTCCAGCCTGGGCAACAAGAGCAAAACTCCGTCTCAAAAACAAAAACAAAAACAAAAACAAAACAAAACAAAACAAAAAAGAATTTGCAAGCCTTATGTAACTAATATGGTTTGGCTCTGTGTCCCCACCCAAATTTCATGTTGAATTATAATCCTCAATGTTGGGGGAGAGACCTGGTGGGAGATGATTGGATCACAGGGGCGGGTCTCCTCCTTGCTGTTCTGGTGATAATGAGTGGGTTCTCACTAGATCTGGTTATTTCAAAATGTATAGCACTTCCCCCTTCTTTCTCTCTTCCTCCTGCTCTGGCCATGTGAAAACATGTTTTGCTTCCCCTTCTGCCATGATTGTAAGTTTCCTGAGGCCTCCTCAGGCTTGTGGAAGTGTGAGCCAATTAAACCTCTTTTTATAAATTACCCAGTCTTAGGTAGTTCTGATAACAGTGCGAGAATGGACTGATACAATAACTTCAAACCAAAAAATATGCAATGGACACACAAAACAAATACAAAGCAAGAAACTAAATCATATTACCAGAGAAAACATGTTAAGTGAAATAAGCCATGCACAGAAAGACAAACATCGCATGTTCTCACTTATTTGTGGGATGTAAAAATCAAAACAATTGAACTCATGGACATAGAGAATAGAAGAATGGTTAGCAGAGGCTGGGAAGGGTAGTGAGGAGTTGCGGGGAGAAGTGGGGATGGTTAATGGGTACAAAAAAATAGGAAGAATGAATAAGACTATTTGATAGCACAACAGAGTGGCTTTAGTCAATAATAACTTAATTGTGCATTTTAAAATAACTAGGCCGGGCATGGTGCCTCATGCCTGTAATCCCAGCACTTTGGGAGGCCATGGCGAGAGAAGTACTCGAGGTCAGGAGTTCGAGACCAGCCTGGACAACATGGTGAAACCCCATCTCTACTAAAAATACAAAAATTAGCTGGGCATGGTAGTGTGCACCTGTAATCCCAGCTACTCAGGGGGCTGAGGCAGGAGAATCGCTTGAACCTTAGAGGCGGAGGTTGCAGTGAGCTGAGATTGTGCCCCTGCACTCTAACCTGGGTGAAAGAGAGAAAAACTCCATCTCCAAATAAATAAATAAATAAATAAAATAACTAAAAGAGTGTAATCAGGTTGTTTATAACACAAAGGATAAATACTTGAGGGGATGGATGCCCCGTTCTCCACAATGTGACTCTTACACATTGCATGCCTGTACCAAAACATCTCATGTACCCCATAAATATATATACCTATCTACCCACAAATTTCAAAATTTTTAAATGTTTTTAAAAACTAAAAATTAGCTGGGCGTGGTGGCACATGCCTGTAATCCAAGCTACTCAGGGAGGATGAGGCAGGAGAATCACTGGAGCCCAGGAGTTCGAGGCTACAGTGAGAACTATGATTGTGCCACTGCATTCAAGCCTGGGTGACAAAGTGAGACCCTCTCAAAAAAAAAAAAAAAGCCAGGAGTTTAAGACCAGCGAGGGCAACATAGCAAGATCCTACCTCTACAAAAATAAAAAATTAGCTGGGTGTGATGGCATACACCTGTAGCCCTAGCTACCTGGGGGACTGAGGTGTGAGGATCGCTTGAACTCAGGATTTTGAGGCTGCAGTGAGCTATAATAGCACCACTGCACTCCAGCCTGGGTGACAGAGCAATATCCTGTCACCTCCACCAAAAAAAAAAAAAAAAGCCTGTAAAGAGATGTTTCTAGCAGCTTTATTCATAATTGCCAAAACTTGAAAGCAACCAAAATGTCCTTCAGTTAGTGAGTGGCTAAATAAAATGGAGTATACTTTTACACTGTTGGTGGGATTGTAAACTAGTTCAACCATTATGGAAAACAGTATGGCAATTCCTCAAGGATCTAGAACTAGATGTACCATATGACCCAGCCATCCCACTACTGGGTATATACCCAAAGGATTACAAATTATGCTACTACAAAGACACATGCACACGTATGTTTATTGCGACACTATTCACAATAGCAAAGACTTGGAATCAACCCAAATGTCCATCAGTGACAGACTGGATTAAGAAAATGTGGCACATATACACCATGGAATACTATGCAGCCATAAAAAAGGATGAGTTTGCGTCCTTTGTAGGGACATGGATGCAGCTGGAAACCATCATTCTTAGCAAACTATCACAAGAAGAGAAAACCAAACACTGCATGTTCTCACTCATAGGTGGGAACTGAACAATGAGCTCACTTGGACTCGGGAAGGGGAACATCACACACTGGGGCCTATCATGGGGAGGGGGGAGGGGGGAGGGATTGCATTGGGGAGTTATACCTGATATAAATGATGAATTGATGGGTGCTGACGAGTTGATGGGTGCAGCACACCAACATGGCACATGTATACATATGTAACAAACCTGCACGTTATGCACATGTACCCTAGAACTTAAAGTATAATAAAAAAAAAAGTAAAAAAAATAAAATAAAATAAAATGGAGTAATCCAGACAATGGAATACTATTCACGCTAAGAAGAATTGAGTTATCAAAACCTAAGGAAATATGGAAGAACCATAAATGCATATTACTAAGTGAAAAAAGCCAATCTGAAAAGGCTACATACCTTATTATTCCAACCATATGACATTCTGGAAAAAGCAAAACTATGGATACAGCAAAAAGATCAGTGGTTGCCAGGGTAAAGGGGGAGGGAGAAATGAATAGGCAAAGGACAGAGGATTTTTAGGGCAGTGATACTACCCTGTATGATACTATAATGATGGATACATGTCATTATACATTTGTCCAAATCCATAGAATGTACAACACCAGGAGCGAATCCTAATGTAATCAATGGACTTTGGGTGATGATGTATCAATGTAGTTTCATCAGTTGTAACAAATATACCACTATGATGCGGGATGTTGACAGTGGGAAGGGCTAGAGTGTGGAGTAAAAACAGTTGAAACGATGACAATGTATAGGCAAAATATTAAATGTGTAGGGTAAAGTGTGCTAAGATCTTTGTGTTGGTAAAGAGGAGGACAGAACCATTAAGTAACTTGTTGAATTTATTAGAAAAATTATATTTAAGTATCATAAAATTGTAAAGAAATCCTTAAAAGGATAAAAAATACAATATATAGCTTCTAAACCAACAGAAGAAATGAAAGGACTATGGAAAGCTTTGTTAATCCAATAGAAAGTTTGGGAGGGAAAGGAAGAGGGAGAAAGTTAGGAAAATGTGTGGTGAATAGAACCTAAAGTAGGTGGGAAAAAGCAAGTTGCAGAATGATATGTATATATTGACACAATTTATATGAAGTTTTAAAAGCCCAGAAAATACTTAAAGCCCACCAAAGGATCTGAATAGACATTTCTCAAAAGGAGAAATACAAATGGCCAACAAATATGTGAAAAAAATATTCAACATCACTAATCATCAGGGAAATGCAAATCAAAACAACAATGATATCTTATCTTACCCCAGTTTTAATGACTACTATCAAAAAGACCAAAAAAAATGCTAATGAGGATGTGGAGAAAAGGAAACTCTTATATCTTGTTGGTAGGAATGTAAATTCATATGCCCATTATGAAAAGCAGTATGGAGACCCTGCAGTAAAACTGAAAGTAGAACTACTGTATTATCCAGCAATTCCATTAATGGATATTTATCCAAAGGAAAGGAAATCAGTATATCAAAGGGATATGTGCTCCCCTATGCTTACTGTAGTGCTATTCACAATAACCAAGATATGGCATCAACCTAAGTGTCCATCAATGGATGAGTGGATAAAGAAAATGTGAAATGGAATGGAATATTATCCGGCCATTAAAAATGAAATCCTTTCATTCACAGCAGCATGGATGAGCCTGGAGGACATTGTGTTAAGTGAAATAAGTCAGGCACAGAAAGGTAAATGCCACATATTCTCACTTATATGTGGGAACTAAAAAAGTCGAGCTCTGAGAAGCAGAAAGAAGAATTGTGATTATTAGAGGCTGGGAAGGATAGGGAGGAGAGGCGGATAAAAAGATGGTTAACAGATACAGCTAGATAGGAGGAATATGTTCTACTGTTGTATAGCACTATAGGGTGACTACAGTTAATAATTGTATATTTTTTTAAACTAGGAGAGAGAATTTTGAATGTTTTCAGCACAAATAAATGATAAATGAGGTGATGGATATACTAATTACTCTAACTTGATCATTATATATTGTATCAAAACATTACTCTTATCCCATAAATATGAACAATTATTACATGTCAACTAAACAAAAGAAAAATAGCTAGAAGAGAAGAATTAGAATGTTCCAAACACAAAGAAATGATAAATGTTTGAGATGATGGATATTCCAATTACCCTGATTTGGTCATTACACATTGTATACAGGTATCAAGATACCTCATATACCCCAAAAATATGTACACCTATTATGTATATTTTAAAAATGAATAAAATACATCAGGCAACAATCAATAAAAATCAAACAAAAAACACAAAGCCCATAAAATTACTGTTTACGGATACCTAAATAATAAATACAAAATTTGTGATAACAGTTATTTCTGGAAAGAAAGGAGAATGAAACCAAGGAAGGATATACAGAGGATATCAACTCTGCAAATGTTCGTTTCTATTTTTAATGTCTAGTTTTGTTTTTTTATTATACTTTAAGTTCTAGGGTACATGTGTACAACGTGCAAGTTTGTTACATATGTATACATGTGCCATGTTGGTGAGCTGCACCCATTAACTCATCATTTACATTAGGTATATCTCCTAATGCTATCCCTTCCCCCTCCCCCCATCCCACGACAGGCCCCGGTGTGTCATGTTCCCCACCCTGTGCCCAAGTGTTCTCATTGTTCAATTCCCACCTATAAGTGAGAACATGCGGTGTTTGGTTTTCTGTCCTTGCGATAGTTTGCTGAGAATGATGGTTTCCAGCTTCATCAATGCCCCTACAAAGGACATGAACTCATCCCTTTTTTTTTGGCTGCATGGCATTCCATGGTGTATATGTGCCACATTCTCTTAATCCAGTCTATCATTGATGGACATTTGGGTTGGTTCCAAGTCTTTGCTATTGTGAATAGTGCTGCAATAAACATATGTGTGCATGTGTTTTTATAGCAGCATGATTTGTAATCCTTTGGGTATATAGCCAGTAATGGGATGGCTGAGTCAAATGGTATTTCTGGTTCTAGATCCTTGAGGAATCGCCACACTGTCTTCCACAATGGTTGAACTAGCTTACAGTCCCACCAACAGTGTAAAAGTGTTCCTATTTCTCCACATCCCCTCCAGCACCTGTTGTTTCCTGACTTTTTAATGATCACCATTCTAACTGGTGTGAGATGGTATCTCATTGTGGTTTTGATTTGCATTTCTCTGATGGCCAGTGATGATGAGCATTTTTTCATGTGTCTGTTGGCTGCATAAATGTCTTCTTTTGAAAAGTGTCTGTTCATATCCTTTGCCCACTTTTTGATGGGGTTTTTTCTTGTAAATTTGTTTGAGTTCTTTGTAGGTTCTGGATATTAGCCCTTTGTCAGATGAGTAGATTGCAAAAATTTTCTCCCATTCTGTAGGTTGCCTGTTCACTCTGATAATAGTTTCCTTTGCTGTGCAGAAGCTCTTTAGTTTAATCAGATCCCATTTGTCAATTTTGGCTTTTGTTGCCATTGCTTTTGGTGTTTTAGACATGAAGTCCTTGCCCATGCCTATGTCCTGAATGGTATTGCCTAGGTTTTCTTCTAGGGTTTTTATGGTTTTAGGTCTAACATTTAAGTCTTTAATCCATCTTGAATTAATTTTTGTATAAGGTATAAGGAAGGGATCCAGTCTCAGCTTTCTACATATGGCTAGCCAGTTTTCCCAGCGCCATTTATTAAATAGGGAGTCTTTTCCCCATTTCTTGTTTTTGTCAGGTTTGTCAAAGATCAGATGGTTGTAGATGTGTGGTATTATTTCTGAGGGCTCTGTTCTGTTCCATTGGTCTATATCTCTGTTTTGGTAGCAGTGCCATGCTGTTTTGGTTACTGTAGCCTTGTAGTATAGTTTGAAGTCAGGTAGCATGATGCCTCCAGCTTTGTTCTTCTGGCTTAGGATTGTCTTGGCAATGCAGGCTCTTTTTTGGTTCCATATGAACTTTAAAGTAGTTTTTTCCAATTCTGTGAAGAAAGTCATTGGTAGCTTGATGGAGATGGCATTGAATCTATAAATTACCTTGGGCAGTATGGCCATTTTCACAATATTGATTCTTCCTATCCATGAGTATGGAATGTTCTTCCATTTGTTTGTGTCCTCTTTTATTTGGTTGAGCAGTGGTTTGTAGTTCTCGTTGAAGAGGTCCTTCACATCCCTTGTAAGTGGGATTCCTAGGTATTTTATTCTCTTTGTAGCAATTGTGAATGGGAGTTCACTCATGATTTGGCTCTCTGTTATTGGTGTATAAGAATGCTTGTGATTTTTGCACACTGATTTTGTATCCTGAGACTTTGTTGAAGTTGCTCATCAGCTTAAGGAGATTTGGGGCTGAGACGATTGGGTTTTCTAAATATACAATGATGTCATCTGCAAACAGGGACAATTTGACTTCCTCTTTTCCTAATTGAATACTCTTTATTTCTTTCTCCTGCCTGATTCCTCTGGCCAGAATTTCCAACACTATGTTGAATAGGAGTGATGAGAGAGGGCATCCCTGTCTTGTGCCAGTTTTCAAAGGGAATGCTTCCAGTTTTTGCCCATTCAGTATGATATTGGGTGTGGGTTTGTCACAAATGGCTCTTACTATTTTGATATATGTCCCATCAATACCGAATTTATTGAGAGATTTTAAAATAATAAAACATGCTAAGATTTTATAAAGATGGGTGGTGGATACCAAGGCATTTGTTATATTTTTTATTCTTGTCTCTCCATTTGAAATAATTACTACTTGGAAAAATAAGTTGAAAAAGAGATGGGAGCAAAGAATGGAAAACCTTATGTATCTATTGTATATGAATAATTAAAATAACATATATATGTTGAGATAAGCATGTAAAAATGGCTAGAAAATATAGACCCACTCTTAACAGTGATTGTCTTTGAAGAATAAGATTGCAACCTACTTCCACTGTATGTTCTATATTGCTATTTTTTATTTTGTTTTGTCTTATAATGAGCATGCATTACTATGTTAAGCAGTAAAAGAATAGTTTTTTTTTTTTCAAGTAGAGACAATGAAAAAGAAAACAGGGAGTCTGAACACAACTTTAGTTTTCTTAGGAAAACTCAAAGTGACAACAGTTTTTAAAAAGCAGAAAAAGAACATATTTGAAATGGCATTTTCAAGCAAGTTCTCTCTGTATTTAGTGTTATGCTCCATTGTGTCAAAATGCTGGGAGGAGTTGTTAACTAACTGATGCAAAATGTAGATATCTTATTGTATTCTTGCTAAGCATTTCCATGAGCAAAAATGAAAGAACGAGATGATGTGATAATATTGATTAAAGGGATGCCTGTGCTATCTTATGGCAGCTGGTTTTGAAGATTAGGCCATTCTTAGGCTGTAATTGGATAATGCTGGCTTTGTTGATTTGAAGTAGAAGGCTAATCCCAGGAGTTTACAGTGACAACCAAACTGTTAGATCGCTGGCATGGTAACAAGAAAAGAGGAAAACAAGATGCAATGATAGACTGGAACAGTCCTCTTGCCCGTATCTCATGCCAGTGGCAGTATAATGTATTACACATTGGGTTGAAAGTATATTTATATTTAATAGAAATTTTACATATTCATAAGTATGAAGATCACAGCACAGATCATGAATGAATACACCATAACATGAATGTTATAAAGTGGAGGGCTAATTTCAAAACAAAAATCATAGTTCCAAGATGTAACCTTTGTGCTAAGTAAACGCATTTTGAATAGAACTATATTGCACATAATATATAGGATAATTACATTCTTTCAATATTATGTTGCAGTATCATTGTAAACATATTTTATAAAACATATCCTTGAGTGAGTTCATTATCTTTAATGGAAAAGGAGAATTGCCTTAATCATAACTCATAATCCTATTGCTGAGATGGAAATGAGTCATATGCAAGCTGTTAGTAGAGAAGACCAAAAAGGAAAACAAAAAAGATTTGCATCAAACAATGTAATGCCAAATATATAGGGTTTTTTTTTTTTCAATGTCAGTAATATGTTTTTCATTAAATTTTTAAGAAAGCCTAATGGGTAAAGTTTAAAAGATCATGTTAGATCAGCATTTTCCTAAAATGAATATAAAAATTACCCAGTTGGGCCTCTATAAAAGACAGGACAGAAGAGGGTCCACTATGGCCCTCTAAACAACTTACAGATTCATCAGGAGGAAAAGCAGTCTCTGTGAACATGCTCCATCTTTTGCAGGAACTGTCATCAAGTTAAAAGCCACTGTGAAATGTGGCAGTATTTATTAAAATGTTAAATGTTCATAACCTCTGATAGAGCTTTTAGCTTGCAGGAAATTATTCTACGGAATGCCATAACTGCACAAAGATGCATACACAAGGATATTCATTGCAGTATTGTTTGTAGTTTTCTGAAATAGCTAAAAGTTGGTAGCAATCCAACTATTCATCAACAGAGAAATATTTAAATAAAGCATGGTATATGCACAGAATGAAATGTTATATACACACATACACACACACACACACACACACACACACACACAGAGAGATATTCTTAAGTACCAACATGGAAAGATGTGCTTACACAATAAGTGGAAAAAGTATGCTGTGCAGTACCATGTTGAATATGATCCCATTTTCATTGTTGGTGTCTGTACATAAGAAAGAAAAATTAGAGGAATAAGCTGTAAACTGTTAACAGTGGGGGCTATGAAACACTTTCACTTTATAATTTACATGTTTATGAATCTTGTATAATGTACACATTAATTTTGTAATCTGAAAAAAAATTAAAAATTAGACCTGCTGGACTGACGAGACAGATTCTTTATACACATACACAAACACATACACACAAACTAGTTTGACTAACAGGCCAAATTGATCAAAAATATATGTAGAAACAGACTAGGCTATACAGGCTTGATTTTTTTTAAGGTGGTGTTACGGACTGTATTATCTCCTTCCAAAATTGACATGTTGAAGTCCTAACCCCCAGTAGTTCAGAATGTAACGCTATTTGGAAATAGGACCTCTAAAGAGGCAATTAAGTTAAAATGGGGTCATTAGGATGGCCCCAATCCAATATGACTGGTGTCCTTATTGAAAGAGGAAGAGATCAGGACAAAGACACATAGACAGAGGGAAGACCATGTGAGGACACAGGGAAGCTAAGGAGACAGGCCTCAGATGAAACCAAATCTGCCTCCAGAATTGTGAGAAACAGATTTCTGTTGTTCAAGCCACCAAGTTTGTGGTATTTTGTAATGGCAGCCCTAGCAAACTAATACAAATAGTAGACTGAAGGCACATTATAAAAAACACTATATCTACATTTTAAAACTGACTTTATAACAACATGGATGAACTTTGAAAACATTATGCTAAGTGAAAGAAATCAGTCACAGAAGACTATGTATTATATGATTCCATTTATATAAAATGTCCAAAATAGGCAAGTCTACAGAGACAGAAAGATATTAGTGGTTGTCTAGGCCTCAGGGTTTTGGAGGGGAATTAGGAATGACCACTAATGGATACAGGATTTCTTTCGGGATGTAGAACATGTCCTAAAATTGATTGCAGTAATGGTTGCATTTCTCTGTGAACGCTACAACTATTGAATTGTACTCTTTAAATACATGAATTGTATGATTTGTGAATTATATCTCAATAAAGCTATTTTTAAAACTTGGTTTCAGGCTAGGTGCAGTGGCTCACGTCTATAATCCCAGCACTTTGGGAGGCTGAGGCAGGAGGATAGCTTGATCCTAGGAGTTCTAGACCACCCTGGGCAACACAGTGAGACTCCAATCCATCTCTACAAAAAAATTTTTTTTAAAAATTAGCTGGATGTGGTGGCACATGTCTGTGGTCCCAGCTACCGAGGAGGCTGAGGTGGGAGGATCACCTGAGCCAGGGAGGTCGAGGCTGCAGTGAGCCATGATTGTGCCACTGCACTCCAGCCTGGGCAAAAGAGTGCAATATTTGCCTCAATCAATCAATATTGTCTCAGTCAATCAAACAATAAAACTTGGTTTCAAGGAATAAAGAGAACAATCACAAAATTCAAAATAGAGGAGTAACCATAGACAGATGAAATCAAAAGAATTATACAAGAATTTGCACAACTCTATACAAATACATTTTCCAACCTGGGTGAAATGGACTACTTCCTATGAAAATCTGAATTATCAAAATTAACTCAATTCATTGGAAAAACATAACAAAAGTTACACAAAAGGAAAAATGAAAGAAAAAAATTTACTCAAGAGTGATTGAAATAAACAACCAATTATTCTAAATTATTTTGAAAAATGGTGTCAAAGAGTACCCTGCAAAATAAATGAGGCTCAGAAGTTTCAGATAAATTCTACCAAATACTCAAGCACTGAATAACTTCAATGTTACCACACCTATTCCACAGCACAGGGAAGAATACATATTATTTTCTTCAAAGTTCAATGAAAGCCATAGCTCAATCTCACTCATGAATATCAATCCTGCAAAAATCCTGTACAAAATATAAGCAGAATTAGCCCATGGGAGGAATAACACACCAATTACCAAGTAGTTCTATTTCTGGAAGTCAAATTTATTTTAACGTTAGGAAATTTGTTAATATAATTTACTATATTAATAGAGCAAGGAAGAAAAAATAGTGTGATCATCTTCATAGGTGCTGAAAAGGCATTTGAAAAAAATTCAACATTCATTTCTGATTTAAAATACTCTTTATAAATTAAGAATAGATACATATTTACTTACCATTATGTTATTTTAAAAAGTTTGATACTGATGCATAAACAAACAGATACACATAGCAACGGAACAGAATACAGTCCAGAAATAAAGTCAAATATATATATGAGACTTTAGTAATAAAAGCCACATTTCAAATCAGTGGGGGAAAAGGATGTATTCAACAAACGACACAGTGACAACTGGCGAGACATAGGTTGGATACCTACAACATTCCTTGCACCAAAACAAATTCCAGATGGGATTAAGGGATTCTTAAGAAACTAAAATGTATTTTTAAATTAGTTGGATATATTTATGACCTTAAGACAAGAATGTCCATTTCAACATGACACAAAATGCCAAAAGTCATAAGGACAATTTTGATACATTTGACTAGATTAAAAATTAAAATTTTCTCCAAGGAAAAAAAAACTTCTTACCTCAAAATAATTCTAGATGCATGAGAGACTTAAACTTTTTAATCATAAAAATAACATGGAAGGTTTTTTAATAACATCATGGAGCTCTTTGCAAAGGAGGATATGAAATCCAAAAGCCATAAAGAAAAGACTGACAAATTTGAGTGAATAAAATACTTAAGTGGTTTGCATGGAAAAAAACACTATAACCAATGTGTAAAGAAAAGCTGGGCAAATATTGGCAATTCATACCACAGATGCAGCACTAAAGTTTTTAATAAATAAAGAGCTCCTACAACCCCAAAAGAAAAAGACCAATAGCAAAATAGGCAAAAGAAATGGACTGACAGTTCACAGGAAGAAAAAGAAATTGTTTTTATTTATTTATTTTTTATTTATTTATTTATTTATTTATTTATTTATTTATTTATTTATTTATTTATGAGAGATGGAGTTTCACCGTATTACCCAGGTTGGTCCCAGATTCCTGAGCTCAAGCAATCCACCCACCTCTGCCTCCCCAAATTCTGGGCTTACAGGTATTTTTATTTTTCTTAGAGATAGAGTCTCCCTCTGTTGCCCAGGCTGGAGTGCAGTGGCACGATCACAGCTCACTGCAGTCTCCACTTCCCAGGTTCAGGTGATCTAGTAGCTGGGACTACAGGCCCGTGCCACATGCCTGGCTAATTGTCATATTTTTTTGTAGAGACGGGGTCTTGCTATGTTGGCAAGGCTGATTTCAAACTCCTGGCTTCAAACAATCTTCCCACTTAATCCTCCCAAAGTGCTGGGATCATAGGTGTGAGTCACTGCCAGCCAGAAATTGCATATTTGTTTGTTTGTTTGTTTTTTTGAGACAGAGTCTTACTCTGTTGCCCAGGCTGGAGTGCAGTGGCGCAATCTCGGCTCACTGCAACCTATGCCTCCTGGATTCAAGCGATTCTGCCTCAGCCTCTCGAGTAGCTGGGATTACAGGCATGGGCCACCATGCCAGGCTAATTTTTGTATTTTAGTAGAGATGGGGTTTCACCATGTTGGCCGGGCTGGTCTCCAATTCCTGACCTCAGGTGATCCTCCCGCCTCAGCCTCCTAAAGTGCTGGAATTACAGGTGTGAGCCACCACGCCCAGCCAGAAATTGCTTTTAGAATATGAAAATTGCTTAAGTTTACTCATAATGAAAGAAACACATGTTTACAAAAATATGCCCTTTTTACCTATCAAATTGCCAAAGATCCAGAAATTTAATAACTATTTTTCTGGAGGGTGTGGGAAAACAGACATTCTCCCACATTATTTCTTCTTCTCCTTCTTTCTGGGTTATTTTTTTTGAGACAAGATCTCCCTCTGTCGCCAAGGTTAGAGTGTCTGGCGTGAATACAGTTCACTGCAACCTCCATCTTCCAGGCTCAAGCAATCCTCCCACCTCAGTCTCCCTGGTAGCTGGGACTACAGGCACAAGCCACCATGCCCAGCTAATTACTGTACTGTTTTTGTAGAGACAAGGGGTCTCCCTATGTTGGCCAGGCTGGTCTCAAACTCCTGGGCTCAAGAGATCTGCCCACCTCAGCCTCCCAAAGTGCTGGGATAACAGGCATGAGCCATAGTGCCCGGCCCCACATTTCCTTTTTTTTTTTTTTAATTATACTTTAAGATCTAGGGTACATGTGTACAACATGCAGGTTTGTTACATATGTATACATGGGCCATGTTGGTGTGCTGCACCCATTAACTCATCATTTACATTAGGTATATCTCCTAAAGCTATCCCTCTCCCCTACCCCCTCTCCACAATAGGACCCGGTGTGTGATGCTCCCCTTCCTGTGTCCAAGTGATCTCATTGTTCAATTCCCACCTATGAGTGAGAACATGCAGTATTTGGTTTTCTGTTCTTGCAATAGTTTGCTGAGAATGATGGTTTCCAGCTGCATCCATGTCCCTACAAAGGACATGAACTCATCCTTTTTTATGACTGCATAGTATTCCATGGTGTATATGTGCCACATTCTCTTAATCCAGTCTGTCACTGATGGACATTTGGGTTGATTCCAAGCCTTTGCTATTGTGAATAGTGCTGGAATAAACATATGTGTGCATGTGTCTTTATAGCAGCATGACTTATAATCCTTTGGGTATATCCCCAGTAATGGGATAGCTGGGTCAAATGGTATTTCTAGTTCTAGATCCTTGAGGAATTGCCACACTGTTTTCCACAATGGTTGAACTAGTTTACATGGTATCTCATTGTGGTTTTGATTTGCATTTCTCTGATGGCCAGTGATGATGAGCATTTTTTCATGTGTCTGTTGGCTGTATGAATGTCTTCTTTTGAGCAGTGTCTGTTCATATCCTTTGCCCACTTTTTGATGGGTTTTTTTTTTTCTTGCAAATTTGATTGAGTTCTTTATAGGTTCTGGATATCAGCCCTTTGTCAGATGAGTAGATGGCAAAACTTTTCTCCCATTCTGTAGGTTGCCTGTAATGTGAGTTTAAATAGGTGCAAGCAGCATGGAGATCAATCTAGCAATATCTATCAAAATTTAAAATAATTGACTCAACAATTATATTTCAGGAGTTTTAACCTACTCCAATATTTGCAAATGACATGTACACAGATATTTATTGCAGCATTGTTTGCAACAGCAAAGGCTTGAAACAACTGAATGTCCAACAAACAGGATACAGTTTGCATAAGCAATCTCTAGAAGATATCTGAAAAATCGTCACAGTGGCTACTTCTGAAGAAGGAAACTGAAGGGCTCGGGATCTGCAATTAAAAAGAGATTTCTTTTTCATTGTATATTTTTTCAGTACCGCTTGAACTTTTTACTATGTCTATAGTTTGCCTATTTTAAGATGTTATTTTGCTTAATAAACATATAGAAATTAGTTTGCACCAAGTACTATCAACTTTCCAAATATTAACTCAGATATTTTTCGTAAAAACTCTATGAAGTACACACTTTTATTGTCTCCATACCTGTGTAACCCAGGCATGCCAGGCCAAATTATGATTTCCATTGGCCCTGGTCACTTTAGCCTTTATGGGATCATTCCTGCATTAAAAAAAAATATTTATTAATAGCCGCCGGGTGAGGCGGCACATGTCTGTAGTCCCAGCTACTCAGAGGGCTGAGTCAAGAGAATCACTTGAGCCCAGGAGTTTAAGACTGTAGTATGCGTTTCCCAAAGCGAGGCCAGAGCGGAAAAGTGGTTATCCGCTGAACTTCTCAGAGGGTGATGACTGCCGAAGCTAGGTACTGTTGAGGGGCCAAGAAAGCCCAGCAGCAGGGCCTAGGTTCTCAGAAGAAGGGCTGTCCCCCTCCAAGTGGCGGTGACTCCCAATGCAGAGCCACCACAGTGATCTCACATTTTGCGAGATTATCCTGATGGAGATGGGGTCCCATGATGCAACCTGGCCTTTCCTAGAGCCTGTGAACCCATGTTTGGACCAACCTCATTTTTAATAAGGTTAAAAAGAAAAAAGAAAAGTCTAGAGAAAAAAACTCCTGTTTTTGCCATGTGATGTTCCACAAGTGCAGCTATAGAAAAGTGCTTGTCAGTTTAATAAAAAACACATTTCATACAGGAAAAAAAAAAAAGACTGTAGTATGCTATGATCGCACATGTGAATAGCCACTGCACTCCAGACTGGACAACATAGCAAGACCCCGTCTCTTAAAATAAATTAAAAATTGTATTTTACAATTGATTTGGTATATAAAAACAAATATAATCTGAGCTGAATTCATTATTATATATTCATTATTTAATATTCTTTTTTTCTTCTGATTTTAAAAGAAAACACTTTCATGAGCTCCTAAAATTAAACAGGTTTGTGGGCTCCTAAAAGTTTGTAACAGGCCCTAGGCACTGTGCCTACCATGCCGAATGTTTAAGTCAGCCCTGTAGGCACAGAGTAACTTGCCCAAGTCACATAGTCAAGTGGCAGAGCTGAGATTTGAATCCAGATAATGTGGCTTCAGAATCTATGATTTTAACCTCCATGCTAGGCAAACAAATCACAGGAGGGAAATCCTGTACATATTATGTGTTTTGTTAGAAATAAAATTTATACACATATATGCCTAGGCCATCTCTGGAAGAATTCACCAAAAAAAAAAAAAAAAAAGTCTGGGGAAAGGACTAGGAATTGGGGTCATGGCAGACTTAATTTTCATTGTACGTTCCTTTGCACTGTTAATTCTTTTTTACTATGAGCATATATTTCTAAATGAGGAAAGTGAGTCTCAAACAGGATTAAATAACTTGCCCAAGGTTACACAGGAGTAAAGAAACCTCAAAGTTTACTCTGGCATGAATGAAATATTTAAGCTTGTTTTCTGATGGAACATTTGGGCAAGGAGCATATAATTTTGGTTTCTTAAAATTAAACTTTTATTTAAAAATAACTCAAGGTAATAAGGGTTATAATTTTTCCCTATGCTACACTTTTTAGGTTCTCTAGAGGTATTGCTCTCTACCACTTTCTCCACGTCCACAAATCAAAATACCCCCAGAATTCAACAGCTTCATATTAGAGTCAATTTTCTGGCTAGATCACTTATTATAGAATTGGAAGTTTATAAATATGAACAATTATTCAGCCAATAAATACATCCTCCTTCCTAAATATAGGCCCTTCCTGTATCCCTTTTAAATTTCATCATTTTAGTCCATAGGACCAGTCAGCCAGCCTCTTTTTGTATCATGATTCTGGATCCAGTGCATTCATCTTTATGGCACCCTTAAATCTGGCAAGCATGTTTTCCATGTTTCATCCAAATAATTGATTAAAATATTTAACACGTGACAAGACTTAAGCAGAGCCCTGATAATGGGACTAGAGCTCTCTCCAGGATCATATCAATCCATTGCTTTGGCTAATAAGCTGCCAATCCAATTGATTGTACCATCTATCATTCCACTCACATCCCCTCTTCCCCCTTTCCCCATAGGATATCTGGAGATTCAAATGTTTTACTGCAAAGTGTCCATAACATTCCATTTCTCACTATGCTGCTCAGAACAGGAATTTGAAACTAACAAAGGATTGGTTTCTTTACTACACTGTGCAGGCTTCTGAATTTTACAGCCTGGTGAATACCCCAGAACTCAAACACAAACTGTTTAGAAAAACTGATTCCCCATGGCTCCCAAATCTTTCATAACACATTTGTATAGAACATTTTAAAATGCAAAGATATGCAATCATTTCCCCCTAGGATCAACCCACTGCCACCCAAAATAACCCAGACAACTGAATACAGCAGCTGGCAAAAGGATGGAGGTCTCTAACCATGAGGGCAGATAGCTAAATGCATGCCACAAGGAATTACTGAAGAAGCATTCTCTGTAACAACCCCTTGCTCTATTTCTAGCTGCAACACGCAAGCTGCAGTCAAAGTGTTGGGAGGAGAACATATTTTCCGATTTCCCCTGTAATCACACACACTGTCATTTAATATTTACAGTGGTAACCCTAACTTAACACAATTGCTATGTTTCTAAAAAGTTTACTATAAAATAGAATTTACTGAACAAGGAATTCATTTTCATTGACTTGTCCTACCACCCCACGTTGCCCTGGAAAGAATTTTGCTCCTTGGTATTAAAAAATATATACACTTACAGACATAGCAGAATTTTCAATATTAGAGGAAAGAATCACGATTAACACTAATAAATAACATGTTTTACTCAAAATGTCACAGAAAAGAATGATTAAAAGTGAAAAAAACTAGAATGTCAGCTATTCGGGCAATAGGATTACTTAGCTAATATTGCCTCACATATAATTTCATTAGGAAAACTCAGTTTTACACCATTTCTAGTATTTCTTCCTGTTTTAGAGTTACCATCTTTTTTTCAGACCCCTTTAACAATCTGGGCATGGTGGCTCACATCTGTAATCCCAGTAACTTGGGAGGCTGAGGGAGGAGGATCACTTGAGGCCAGGAGTTCAAGACCAGCCTGGGCACCACAGAGAGACCCTGGGTCTCTGTCGTGCCACTGCACTCCGTCCTGGCAGACAGAGTGAGACCCCCATCTCACAAAAAGAAAAAAAAGGCAGAACAGATATCTTTAACAGCTGAAGTCTGTATGGTTTGTTAAAGGATTTGTTTTAATATGAGAAAATAATATATAAAGTAGGTCTGTTTAGATATGCAGTTGATTGGCCGTTGATTAATGTCCAAAAAATGATTAGTAAAATTAAATTGTGCCTCTGCTATTCCTAACGTAATGGTTAAATGGAGGTTCTGCTTTCATCAAGGTATGTTATTGCATCAGAATAGTGTTTGTTGAGATGACAAAGTGCTGATTATAGTTAGATATTAACTGCTTGCTGTCATTTGTCATTCCAGGATAGGGTTAGTTATAATAATAGCTAACTTTTACTGAGCATTCACTAAATACTAGACACTGTGTGAAGTGTTTACATATATTAATCACAATTAAGGCTGACGACAACCCTATGAAGCAGAAAACATTATCATCTCTATACAATAGAAAAAACAGGCACAGAGAAGCTAAGTAATTTGACCAAGATCACATAGCTAATAACTGGTAGCACATGATATGAAATCACGAATTTCAGAGCCTGAATTCAAGCACTATGCTGAGAAAGGAATTTGGCATTTCTGCTGATGATGAATGGGTAAGTAGATAACTATAGCAATAGCTTTGTTTAAAAAAAAAAAGAGTTTGTTCTTTGTATCTTACTAAATACATAAATTTCTTGATTTCAAAGTTTCTCTAGATCAATCACCATAGAATGAGAGACATCTAACTACTCAGGCTGGACTCTGTCAAGATTCTCTGCATCTGTAAATGGCTTTTAATTAGATTATAATTGAACCCTCCCCTCAATATAGTAGCTTTGATGCCTTTATGGTAAGTGACCAAAGAGTGCA
Organism: Piliocolobus tephrosceles; assembly: GCF_002776525.5. NCBI lineage: Eukaryota > Metazoa > Chordata > Mammalia > Primates > Cercopithecidae > Piliocolobus > Piliocolobus tephrosceles. Next base: position 36,106,974 of record NC_045445.1, on the reverse strand, counting down.
TTGCTATAGAGAGGGGCTAGGAAGAGAAATGAGAAAGCTTATTTTCCTGAGGCTTGACTGAGGGACATGGCAGGAAAGGCCTGGAGGCCCACTTACTAGGAACATATTAGACCAATGCTCTTAAGACTCAACTCTTTTGCACATAAATTACTTAAAATTTTCACACAGCTTGTAATAATCCTCATTCTATACTATATTCACCAGAACACAATTCTAACTAAATATGTTAATACACCTAATACTGATATTTAAGATTGTTTCATAGTTGAGAAGCCATATGAGAAATAAAGATTCTAAAACAGTAATCCTGATTTTTTTGAGTGATGTACTAATAAAAATATACTAACAAATTGAGCTGGATCCTGACATCCTCTGAATTACACACAGATCCTGTCCTTTTTTTCCTCATTCTCCCTCGTTTTCAAAATGATCTCTCCTCTCTATATGGTCTCTCAGAGTCCCTCTTGAACAACAGTAGACTGATTATCACAAAACCAACTCTACATCTTTTCCCCTAAACTATATACAAAGTACCTATTTTTCACGCTCACTCCAACAGAAATAAATCTAGCTTCCATATCCCAAATCAGTTACTGCTTTTATGCTGTTTCTTCTGATTTAAGGGCGGCAACAATTATTATTTCCAGTATTAGTCATGGTCTTCCAGAGACTAGCAAGGCTATAATTCATGCTTTACTGCAATTGGTAAATCAGACAAGTGAAAAACAGCAAAAGCCCATAATTTAAGTCTTCTCTGGGTTCTTAATCTAAGACTCTGGCATTTGAATTAGGATCAGTAATATATGGGTAAAATTAAACCATGAAGCAAGTGTATATAAATTACTATAAAATCTAACTCTATCACTCTGAAACTCGTAAATTAAGAATTGAGATGGAAATTCTACTTTTAATCCTTTGTATTAATCTTAATACTGCAGCATATACTACACTAAATAGACGTATATCTTGTTTTCATTTAAACTGCCTGTTAACATAGATTTGGGCCTTTTGATCTAAAACAAAAGCCAATAGTGTGCAGATAACAAGTTATTCCTCTGAAAACATATTTTTCCAGTTAAAGAAATTCCAGAAACATTTTTTATGTCATCAAATCTATATGCCATTAATTCTAAGCAGTGGGAATGATATCCTATTTTCTCTTAGTTATGAATTAAGTCTGGACTCTTCATTCCCATCCTCTCCTTTTTCCCTTTGAGTCCTGCTTTTAAAGAATTGTGTATATAAACTAAAATTGTATGAGATTGAGATATTACTGAAAAACAGAAGAATAGCCAGCCTATTTCAGGTGACACAAAGGAAGGTGGTCTTTGATTACATGTCCCCAAATTACCACTGAATAGTTGCCTCATGGGGATGGAAATCAATGTTCCTCTTTTCTTTCCTATATTACAGGGATCTCCTCATCTAGCTCTTTTCGTCAACTGCTACGTTTCCTTCCACTACCTAGTATCTCTTCCACCTAATCCTAGTTCAATTTGGTCTAAATGCTGGCTAGCAAATGAAGACAGGCAAAAAAAAAAAAAAAAAAAAAAAAGTGGGGAGGGGGCGCGAATGCTACTAAGGGAAAGGGAGGAACTAACATTCCTTCAACATCTTTTTTGAGCTGGCCACTGAACCAAGCATTTTACACATGCTATCTCATTTAATTCTATAGCAGCCCTACAAAATTGTGCTATTGTCTTCATTAGACAGATGATGAAACTAAGGTTGAAAGACTTCAAGAAATGTGTCCAACACACAGCTAGCAAATGTCAGGAAATGAATAAGAGATTGAAAAACTAAAGAGTAAGCAAACTCTGCTCACTTGACTCCTTACTACCTCTCTCCAGCCCTCACCCTGGGTTTATCTTCATGGGAACAGGTGCCAGTTGCTACCAGCTTAATAACCTCAATGAGACTTAAACTGTAACTCTTAATGTTACCTTAGACTTAATGCTCAAATGTTACGTACGATAATGTCATACATACAGTCTCAGAGACAAATGAAAGGATGAGAATACCTTTGGACTTCCATTTCAGGTAATATGGAGCACTAGATCTCCTGAAAAATCTTCTGCTAGAAAATACCTACAAATTCTGTAGGTTTATTTTTAATCTTTTTGATGTATAACATAACAGCCAGCAAGAGAGAAGAGGAGATCTCCAGAGATCAAAAAATGAAAAAGAAGCGGAGAGCATAACTGTAATGGATGCTAATGCTTCAACAGCTCTGGGTGTTTTTGCACTTGCCAGTAATCAATATTCAAAGAGCCATTAGCAGAGAATTTTCAGAATTATAAAAGCTATAAATCTCCAAATTCAGAAAACATAAATCCTCTAATAGAATTTTAAAAAGAAAGAAATTCCACATCTAAACACATCACTGTTAAATAAAAAAAACAAAATAATTTAAAACAACCAGAGAGAATAGGTAGATTATCTAAAAAGGAAAAACAATTAAACTGACAGCAGGCATCTCCACAGCAACAGTAAAATACACAAGACAAGAAAAAAACAAACAACCCCATCAAAAAGTGGGCAAAGGATATGAACAGACATTTCTCAAAAGAAGACATTCATACAGCCAACAGACACATGAAAAAATGCTCATCATCACTCGCCATCAGAGAAATGCAAATCAAAACCACAATGAGATACCATCTCACACCAGTTAGAATGGCAATCATTAAAAAATCAGGAAACAACAGATGTTGGAGAGGATGTGGAGAAATAGGAACACTTTTACACTGTTGGTGGGATTGTAAACTAGTTCAACCATTATGGAAAACAGTATGGCGATTCCTCAAGGATCTAGAACTAGATGTACCATATGACCCAGCCATCCCACTACTGGGTATATACCCAAAGGATTATAAATTATGCTACTACAAAGACACATGCACACGTATGTTTATTGCGGCACTATTCACAATAGCAAAGACTTGGAATCAACCCAAATGTCCATCTGTGACAGACTGGATTAAGAAAATGTGGCACATATACACCATGGAATACTATGCAGCCATAAAAAAGGATGAGTTTGCGTCCTTTGTAGGGACATGGATGCAGCTGGAAACCATCATTCTTAGCAAACTATCACAAGAAGAGAAAACCAAACACTGCATGTTCTCACTCATAGGTGGGAACTGAACAATGAGCTCACTTGGACTCGGGAAGGGGAACATCACACACTGGGGCCTATCATGGGGAGGGGGGAGGGGGGAGGGATTGCATTGGGGAGTTATACCTGATATAAATGATGAATTGATGGGTGCTGACGAGTTGATGGGTGCAGCACACCAACATGGCACATGTATACATATGTAACAAACCTGCACGTTATGCACATGTACCCTAGAACTTAAAGTATAATAAAAAAAAAAAACACAAGACAATAAAATAGTGTCTTCAAAGTGCTGAAAGTAATTGTCAACTTGGAATTGTGAAGCATAGCAAAACGATCTATCAAGAACAAGGGCAAAATAGACATTTTCAGACAAATGAAAACTAAAAGTTTCATCAATAGACCCTCACCAAAAGAAATTCTAATGAATATACTGGAGAAAGAAAAATGAACTTCAAAGGCAGGACTAAGATTCAAGAAGAAATTGCTTATAAAGAAATTAGAAAATGTGGTTAAAGCCAAACAATTATTGACTGTATGAAACAGTAATAACGATGTATAATTTGGATAAGGAGGAGGTACAATATTGAACAACAACAACAAATAAAATGTGAGGAGACTGAGTGGAGTTAATGCATTCTAAGGTTCTCATTTTGTTTTAGAAGAGTAGAGATGTTTATTTCATTAGCAAAGAGACTATATTCAGTCAAATATGCATGTTAAAAACTTAAGAGTAATAGTAAAAGAAAAAATGTTTAAAAATTAAAACAAAACAGCCTTCATCAAGCCAAATATAGACCCAAAGGAAGAAAAAAAGGAAATGGGGAAAAAGTAGAACAAATAACATACAATAACATAGTGAAAATATATCCAAATATGTCAGTAAATATAATAAATATAAAATAACTTCAAAATGGAGATTTTCAGGACAGATTAAAAATAAATTCAGTCAGCTTCCAGGAAGATAGGTAGATATACTTGTTTTATATATACTACATTAAAATATATATAAGGCTATGAAAGGAGGAGAAAATAAGGGGGTTAGGGACCTTGGGGTCCAAGAAATGACATGATGCTAAGGTCTTTGGGTATTCTTTTTGCCTTATATATGTCAGACTTCAAGCTGAAGAAGCTGACAACTAAGAAACAACAATGGGTACAGACATAAAAAGCCCTAACAAAACACTGCTCTCTCCATCTAAAGACCTAGGAAAGGGGCAGCCTGCTAAGACAGAAAACTTTTAAATAACTACTCTACTGCAGGCAAACACCATAGAAAAGACTGTGGCCCTATCCCTTCTCCTGATACCAAAGGCCAAGTGGAAAGTCCAGACTCTATCCTCTCTCCAGGCTGTAACAAGGTATCCCAGTAGCTCTCCAGGGTGACATCAAAGGAGACAGAGTAGGGAACCAAGACTTTCGTTTCTGGTGGATGATAATGACAGCTTACCCACCAAAGGTAGAAGTAGAGACTGCAATGGGAGCCTGTCAATAACAAGGTGCCCCTCCTCTTCCTGGCTAGGATGGTGTCAGAGGAGGCTTAGAGGAGAGTCAGGACCTTTAACACTGCCCATTGGTAATCAGGTTATCCCCCACCATTATGACATCGGAGAGCATGTGGAGGGCAGACAGTTAGGTATGAGTGGAGGCCTAGGTGGGAACTGGAACTCCCACCTCCAGCCAGCATTAGCAAGGAGGAAATCCTCATGAGTGTCAAGAGAGACCAATCCACCTGGCAGTAATGAGGCAGTGCCCCTCTTCCCTTGCCAGAGTGGTGTCAGAGGAAGCCACCTAAAACAGAGTTTAAATAAAATCCAGAGTCTCATAGTATAATATGATATGTAGGAAGTATAATACCAAAAATGTTCAATTTCAATAAAAAGTTACCCCTTATACCAAGAACCAGGAATATTTCAAGCTGAATTAAAAATAAAATCAATAGATGCCAATACCAAGATGATAGAAATATTAGAATTATCTGACAAGGCCACGTACAGTGGCCATGCCTGTAATCCCAGCACTTTGGGAGGCCAAGGAGGACCAATCACTTGAGGCCAGGAGTTCAAGACCAGCCTGGCCAACATGGAGAAGCCCTGTATCCTGGTGGCTGACGCAGAACTGCTTGAACCCAGGAGGCAGAGATTGCAGTGAGCTGAGATCATGCCACTGCCCACCAGCCTGGGCGACAGGCTGATACTCCATCTCACAAATAAAATAAATACATAAATGGCTTCTGCAAGCAATTATGAACACACTTGAAACAAATTAAAAAGCAGGAAATTTTAGCAAAGAAACAGAAAATATAAAGAAGAACCAAATAGAAAACTTGGAACTGAAAAATACAACAGTTGAAATTTTAAAATTCAATGGATAAGCTCAACAGCAGAATAGAGAGGATAGAAGAGAAAATATCAGCAACCTAGAACAATGAAAATTACCTAATTTGAACAAGAGAGCATAGATGGGGAACAAATGAACAGAAGTTTATGGGACTATAACAAAAAATATAACATTCACGTCAGGGTTCAAGAAGGAAAGGAGAAAGAGGGCAGGCTGAAAACTTCCCAAATTTGGCAAAACATGCAAGCCTACAGATTCAAGAAGTCAGTGAGCCTCAAACAGGATACATTCAAAGAATTTCACACTGAGACACATCGTAGCTAAATTTCTGAAAACTGATAGCACAGAAAAAAAATATTGAAAGCAGCAAGGCAGAAAAGACATCTTATACATAGGGGAAATATAATTTGAATGTGTTGAATTGGATTAAATAATTTCCCCTATCTTATACATAGGGGAAATATAATTTGACCCCATCACCAGGTCATGGGGGCAATGAAGTCCAGTGGAGTCAAAGGAATGAGAAAAAGACAGTTTGAGAGAGAAAGTGGGACCAGGGGGCCATCACGAGTGTGGAGGCTGCAAAGGCCCGGAGCTTTGGGAGCCTACGCTCAAAGAAACAAGTGGTGATGATGTGGGGGTTGAAAGGAAACAGTGTATCAAGTGAATGAGAAACATATGGCTGCTTGATAATGGCAGTGCCAGAAGCAAGGAGCCAGCAAGTCCAGCAGACATGCAAGCCCTGCCTCAGCTTCTCTCCCAACACTCAGCTTTCCTCCCAACATGCCCCCCTTCTCTTTTTTATAAAAACTGTCACAGCTATCATTATTATTAGCATAAGGTGGCCTCTTTCTTAAATTAATTGAGCAAGGCAATTGCAGGCTGTGCAGCCCTTAATTGCTGGTTGGTGAACCAGCTTCATTTTTCTTAGCCCTTATTCAAAATGGAGTCGCTCTGGTTTGAATGCTTCCTACATATCTCCCTTTTCCCTTTTACAAGAGGACCCTTAATCCTAAGGGTTGCAGAAGGATGATGGTCCGTCTTCCCTAACTTCTTCATGCTGAATAGGGGTGATGATACTCCTGCCTACCTATTAGAGTCTCTTGTTTTCAGGGTAGAGAGGAGTTCAGTCAGAAAGTATTGGTCTGTTAAGCATCTATAGGTAAAATCCTGGCACTCCAACAGTTTTGTGTCTGGAATTTGTGGATTCTTGGTCTTGCCGACTTCAAGAATGAAGCCGCGGACCCTCACAGTGAGTGTCGCAGCTCTTAAAGATGATGTGTCCAGAGTTTCTTCCTTCTAATGTTCAGACGTGTCCAGAGTTTCTTCCTACTGGTGGGTTCATGGTCTGGCTGACCTCAGGAGTGAAGCAGCAGACCTTCACGGTAAGTGTTACAGCTCATAAAGGTAGTGTGGACCCAAAGAGTGAGTAGCAGCAAGATTTATTGCAAAGAGCAAAAGAACAAAGCTTCCACAGCATGGAAGGGAAGCCAAACTGGTTGCCACTACTGGCTAGGGTGGCCTGTTTTTATTCCCTTATCTGGCCCCACCCACATCCTGCTGATTGGTCCATTTTACAGAGTGCTGATTGTGTCTAGCTAAAGGTTTGTAGACACCAATCAGCAGCACTCTGTGTCTAGCTAAAGGTTTGTAAAGGCACCAGAGTGCTGATTGGTACATTTACAATCCTTTAGCTAGATAGAAAAGTTCTCCAAGTCCCCACCCATCCCAGAAGCCCAGCCAGCTTCACCTCTCACTGATACTGGCCGCAAGACTTTGCAGCACCAAGCCCGGGCACTCCAGCAGCCCAGAGGGAGCTCCTCCCAGACAATCAAGAGGAAAAGAGGGGAAGTGAGAAAGAGACAGACCTGCTAACATGGCCAATGATCCCACAAAGAGGGAATGGTGGTCCACACAGGGGATTCAGCCTCCAATCAAGCCCAGCAGGCACTGGCCCGAGGTGCGGAGTGCAGGGCTTGCGGAGCCCTTGCTCACCTGGAGCCTGCTCTGGCCGCCAGTGCTGCCAGCAGCCCCAGCTCCCGCCCATGCCTCTGTCTTCACACTTCCCAGCAAGCAGAGGGAGCCAGCTCTGGCCTCAGCCAGCCCCAGAGAGGGGCCCTCATCGTGCAGTGGGGGGCTGAAGGGCTACTGGAGCGGGGCCAGAGTGGACGCCAAGGCCGAGGAGGCACTGAGAGCGAGCGAGGGCTGCTGGCACATTGTCACCTCTCAGTTTCTCACAGCATGACTCATACTGGGGGAACCCGGTCCATGATTGGGATCCATGGGTCCTTTCACTCTCCTGTTCTGTAGTCATACACGTCTTGAGAGCACCTGCACAGTTTGTTCATCTCCTGCAAAACCACAAGCATGCCCTCACCCCCATGTTAGTAAATCTACTGAAACAGAAGCAAAATCTTTTGTGGCTGTAGCCAGGAGGCATGCCATTGCTGAAGCATTTGTAACTCACCTTCTGCCTCTTTGGTTAATTACCATGGGGTAAAACTTACCATTGATAATGAGAAGCAGGCCCCTTCTAACAGAAGGCACAGAGAAAGCAAATCAAGGCCTAAAAGCAATCCTTAAACCTTCAATTTGCACTGTACAGGTGGGTCCACTAGATGCTGTGGTTCATGATAGATCTTCAGATGTTTGGTGGGCACCCACACAGGCACCTGATTGTCACCTGGAGAGAGACAAGCAAATCCTCTTCCCCATAAAATTATCTTTCCTTTTTCCCAGCTCTATGTGTGTACATCCCTCTACCATATATCTTGTCCAGACTTTTTATTTTCCTTTTGTCCTGTCAGGTGTTGTTCAGCTGCAGTCATGGGTTGATCTTTTTGTAAATTTAAAAAATTTGATGTTAATAAAGCTAAATGCAGTTGCATATGTGGTGTCTTATATTCTTGGTCCCCTCCCTTTTGTTTTGTATTTGCGTTTTTAAAGTACGATTAGCTCTTTCCACTATTGCTTGTCCTTGTGAGTTATATGGAATACCCATAGTATGGGTAATACTCCATTGTTGAAAAAAATGTATCCATGGCTTTACTACAGCATCCTGGGCTGTTAACAGTTTTGATTTTTCCTGGGATTCCCATAACCGAAAAGCAAGATAAAAGATGTCTTTTAACATGAGCTGTGGCTTCCCCTGTTTGACATGTGGCCCAGATAAAATGTAAATAGGTATATACTGAAACATGAACAAAGGACAATTTTCCAAAAGCAGGAATATGTGTTACATCCATCTGCCAGATGGAATTTGGAGATAAACTTCTAGGGTTAACTCCTGTTCCTTGATGTGGCAGATGCAGGGCTTGGCAGGCAGAACAGTGTTACACAATTTCTTTAGCTTGTTTCCATGACAGACCATATCTTTTTCTAAGACTTGCAGCATTAAGAGAGGTTAAAGAATGAAATGTATCTGCCTCAGCAAAGGCTGTAGACATGAATGCATCCACCCTTTTATTAAGTTTAAAGGGCCAGGGAGGTTAGTATGTGCTCTCATATGAGTGATATAGAAAGGTGAATGCCTTTGTTGTAGTGCTTGCTGTAAAGAATGAAATAAAAGATTAAGTTGTTCATCAGTCACATTTCAAATTAAGGCACATTCAATATTTTGCATGGCTTGTACTACATAGGCTGAATCAGAAGCAATGTTTACTGGCTGTTTAAAAGTTTTTAACACTGTTATCACAGCCATAAGTTCAGCCCTTTGAGCAGAAGCAAAGTCAGTTTGAAAAACTTGCTGTTGAGGTCCTGCAAATGAGGCTTTTCCATTACCAGATCCATCAGTAAAAACAGTAATGGCCCCTTCAATAGGGGCTTTTTGAGTAATAGAAGGCAATATCCAGGATGTTAATTTTAGAAACCAGAAGATTTTATACTTAGGATAATGATTATCAAGAATGGCAACAAAACCGGCCAAATTAACTTGCCATTCTTGGAATTAATATAGGCTTGTTGAATTTGTTGTTTAGTTAATGGAACTATAATCTGATTTGGATCATATCCCATTAGCTTTGTTGTGCGCAGCCTCGCTTGTCCTACTAACACAGCAATTTGATCTAAGTATAGAGTGAGCATTTTGGTTGTATTGTGAGGTAGAAAAAGCCATTCAACCAGATCATCCTGTTGAACTACAACTCCTGTAGGCAAATACTTATTAGGAAAAACTAAAAACTGTAGTGGCTGTTACCACGTTAATTCGTTCTACTTGTGCTTGCTAAATTTTTTCCTCAATTGATTGAAGTTCCTCCAATGCTTCTTTGGACAGGGAGTGTTTACTATTAAGGTTAGAATCACCTTGTAAAGTAGAAAAGAGGTGAGACATAGCATAGGTAGGAATGCCTAAAGTTGGGTGAATCCAATTAATGTACCCTAATAATTTTTGGAAATCATTTAAGATTTCTAAATTATCTCTTCGAATTTGAACCTTTTGAGGTTTAATAGCACTTTGCTCTACCTTCATTCCTAGATATTGAAAGGGAGTCGAAGTTTGGATTTTATCAGGGGCTATAATTAACCCTGCTGCATTTACAGCCTTTTCTAACTGTTTGTAGCACAACATCAATTCTTCCCTAGTTTCAGCTGCACACAGAATATCATCCATGTAATGGATAATGTAACATTTTTGAACTGTTCTCTAACTGGCTTAATAGCTTTCCCAATGTAAGTTTGACAAATAGGCTATTTAGCATGCCTTGTGGTAGTACTTTCCAATGGTATCTGTCCGTTGATAATTATTTATGGTGGGAACAGTAAAAGCAAATTTTTCATACTCTTGGGCAGCTAAAGGAATGGTAAAAAAAAAAAAAATCAATCCTTTAGATCTATCAATATGAGAGGACAGTATTTTGGGATCATTGTTGGGGAGGGCAGCCCCAGTTGTAGGATGCCCATGGGTTGAGTCACAACATTAACAGCCCTTAAATCTGTTAACATTCTCCATTTCCCTGATGTTTTCTTAATGACAAATACAGGAGAATTCCAAAGGGAGAAAGTAGGCTCTATATGTCCCTTTTGCAATAGTTCCTGCACCAGTTCTTTTAAAGCCTCCAGTTTTTCCTGTTTCAGTGGCCATTGCTCCACCCAAACCAGTTTGGCAGTTAGCCAAACAAGAGGAATGGGAGCTGGAGGATCAACAATGCCACTCCTAAAACTGACACCTCAATCTGGTCCAATCTGTTTGCCCTTTTAATTCTAAAGTTTCTGATTGGCCATTTTTATCTTTTCCTAGTCCTTCTCCCAGGCGATATCCCATATTTTTCATCATTTGTCTACTATTATTACTATATTGAACAGTAGGAATAGATATTTCAGCATCCCATTGTTGCAATAAGTCTCTACCCCATAAAGTGACAGGAATAGGTGTAATGACAGGCTGAATTGTCCCTTCCTGACCATCTGGCCTTTGACATGGTAAAATCAAAGAACTTTGAAAAACTTCCAAGGCAGTTCCTACTCCAACAATAGCAATGGATGCCCTTTGCTTAGGCCAGTGCTGGGGCCATTGATTTATAGTAATAATAGAGACATCAGCTCCAGTATCTACTAGTCCTTCAAAATCTTTTCCCTGAATAGTTACTGTGCAAACAGATCTTTTATCAGACACTTGATTAACCCAATACACAGCCTTTCCTGCTGGATTAGTATTACCAAAACCTCCTGTTCTTTTCACTGTGTTCCTTCCTAGTTTTATGTAAGGTAACAGCAACAACTGAGCAATTCTTTCTCCTTGGGAGATAGACCACGGAGTCGAGGAACTAATAACTAATTGAATTTCTCCAGTATAATCAGAGTCAGTTATTCCCACATGTACAGTAACACCTTTTAAATTTAGACTAGACCTTCCAAGTAATAGACCAACTGTTCCTGAGGGTAAGGGTCCCCTAACTCCCATGGGGACCTTCTCTGGTGGCTCCCCAGGAAGTAAGGAGACAGTAATTGTGCTGTAGAGGTCTATATCAGCACTGCCTGCTGAGGCAGGGGACAATTGTTGTACATTTGTAAGGGCACTGGCTGTGCCGAGTATGCCTCAGTTTGTTGAGGGGCTCAAGACGGGGCCCCTCTTCCCATTTCCCGAAAGAGGTTGCCCATCTTTGCTAAATTTAGAATGACACTGACTTGCCCAGTGATTGCCTTTCTTACACCAGGGACATACACTGGGACTTTTCTGTTGATTGATGTTAATACTTTCTGTCTTTTGATTTCCTTTTCTACATTCCTTTCTTGTGTGTCCAAATTGCCCACAATTAAAGCAAGAGCCTGAGAAATGGGGCATATTCTTTCCTACTCATTATCCAGCCACAGCCTGAGCTAAAAGAGTAGCCTTATGTAAGTTACCTCCAATGCCATCGCAAGCCTTAATATATTCAGATAAATGAGCCCTCCCTCTCAGGAGTCTAATAGCAGTTTCACACTCTGCATTAGCATTATCGTATGCAAGAAGCTGTATTACAACATCCTGAGCCATTTTATCAGTTATGGCTTTATACACAGCCTCTTGGAGCTGAGCAATAAAATCAATATATGGTTCTTTAGGTCCTTGTTGGACAGAACTGAAAGAAGGATATTTTTCTCCTATAACATTTATCCTTTCCCATGCCTGTAAGCACACAAAGCGCAGCTGAACAATGGCAACATCCTCCATTGCTGCTTGATTCTCTAATCGACCCCAATTAGGGCCAACTCCCATTAACTGTTCAAAGGAAACAGGCACAGGTGGCTGTGTTTGTGTGTTTTCCCTTGCCTGAGTTTGTGCTTCCTCAGCCCTCCAGGTTTTAAACTGCAAGTACTGAGATGGAGTGAGAACAGATTTTGTCAAAGTATCCCAATCATATGGTATTAATGTATTATCAAGAGCCATATTTTTAAATAAAGTTTGCACAAAAGGAGAGTTCGGTCTGTATTGACTAATGGCTTGCTTAAATTCCTTTAGTAACTTAAAAGGAAAAGCGACCCAATTAGCTATATTCTGTCCCCCCTGCTGGATTATAATAATGGGAAATTGCCATGCTTCAAGGTCTCCCTCGGCTCTAGCTTTTTGAATAGAACTTTGTATAGCACCACCAATTGCTCCAGGTTTTAATGTTGCAACTACAGGAGCAGCAAGTTTTTCAGCTAATTTATTTTGTCACCCATTAACGGGAGAAAGAGGAGGTGGCCATTCACTTAATTCAGCAGGTGGAGCCGACGGGCTAGTAAAATATACTTTTTTTTAGTTTTCCTTTCTTTTCTTTAATCTCCTCCGGTAGCTGTTCCTCACACTCAGAATCTAAAGCTAGTTTTTTACAGTCGTCCTCCTCTTCGTCATCTGAATCTGCCTCATCATCTGTTTGAAATGGCTCAAGAGCTGCCTTTATTAGTGCCCACATTGACCAAACGGAAACTGGAATTTCTGCTCCCTCTTTATACGCCTTTTTAAAATCTCTTTGAATTCTCTCCCATTCATCCAACTCCATAGTCCCTTGTTCACAAAACCATGGGCAAAACTGCTTTACTGTACTAAAGAGTGATAAATTCTGAGTACTAACTTTCACTCCCTCTCTTTACAATAAATGCCTTAAGAAATTTAAATAAGCAGAATTCTGCTTTCACTTTGTCCCATTGTTACCCTGGTTCTTCTGAGAGCTCAGCTTTCCCGCCGAGCTTCTTTTAGACGGCCTCCGGTGTCCTTTGACAATGCGTCCTCTGCTTTCACATGCTCTAGCATTCCTTCACTGGAGTCTTTATCACCCCACGTCGGGCAGCCAGGAATGTTGGGGTGATCAGACCCAACATCATGTTGTAGGGGCGATGAAGTCCAGTGGAGTCAGAGGAATGAGAAAAAGGCAGTTTGAGAGAGAAAGTGGGACCAGTGCACCGCCACGAGTGTGGAGGCTGCAAAGGCCCTGAGCGCTGGGAGCCCACGCTATTTATTGGTGCTCAAAGAAACAGGTGGTGAGGATGTGGGGGTTGAAAGGAAACAGTGTATCAAGTGAATGAGAAACATGTGACTGCTTGAGATAATGGGAGTGCTAGAAGCAAGGAGCCAGCAAGTCCAGCAGACATGCAAGCCTTGCCTCAGCTTCTCTCCCAACACTCAGCTTTTCTCCCAACAGAATGACAATGGTTTCTCATCTGAAACCATGCAGGTCAGAAGGAAGCAGCATGCTGAAAGAAAACAATTGTTAACCCACAATTCTATATCCAGCGAAATTATCCTTTAGGAATAAAGGAGAAATCAAGACTTTCTTATATGAAGAAAAACTAAGAGAATTTATTAGTAGTTGCCATACCCAAAAAGAATGCTATAAGGAAGTTCTCTAAATGAAAAGGGAATAATTTTTTTAGAAAAAGTAATCTTGGAACATAATAAAGGAAGAAAAAATATAGTAAGGAAAAATATGGATAAACGGAATTTTCTTCTGCTCTTGAGTCTTCCAAATTATGCGGAACAATTGAAGCAATAATTACAATGCTGTCTGAATTAGTTCTAAATGTATGTAGAGGAAATATTTAAGATAAATATATTGTAATGAAGAAGTATAAAAGAACATAAAGAAAGGTAAGGTTTCTATACTCCACTCAAACTGATAAAGTAGAGACACCAGTAGCCTGCGATAATATGATAGACAGGTAGATGCATATATGTAATGTAATACCTAGAGCAATAACTAAAACAGCTACCCAAAGGGATACACTCACAAACACTGTGTATAAATCAAAATGAAATTCTAAAAAATGTTGAAATAATCTATAGGAAAACAGGAGAGGAAAAGGAAAACAGAAACAAAATAGGGGAAGAATAAGTTGGCAGATTTGAGTTTAAAGTAGCAATAATTATATTAAATTTAAATGGTATAAATGTACCAATTAAAAAACAGAAACTGGCAGAGTTGGTTAAAAAACATGATCTAACTATATGATATCTATAACTCACTTTAAATATAATGGTAGAGTCAAGTTGAAAGTAGGATAGAAAAGTAATATCATGCAAACATTAAGCAAAAGAAAGCAGTAGTGGCTACATTAGTATCCGAGTATATACAGAGACACCACATACACACAAATATATTAGCAATATGTATGTAATATGTCATTACATATAATCAGTATATATTTTAGGTTAAATTAAATACATATTAACATATAAATAAATAATTAGTATTAGAGTATATAGAGAGACACTACATACACTCAAATATATTAGCTATATATGTAATATGTCATTACATATAATCAGTATATATTTTATGTTAAATACATATTAACATATAAATAATAGTAAACATATAGACAGAGTATGAAATAAAATTCATTTCAGACCCCAAAGATTTACCCAAGACAAAGAAGGATATTACATAATGATAAAAGTCTCAGTTCATCATGACATGACAATCCCAAAGTATATGCACCAAACAACAGAGCTGCAAAATATGTAAAGCAAAAACTGATTGAGCTAAAAGGAAAAACAGGCCAGGTGCAGTGGCTCATGCCTGTAACCCCAGCAATTTGAGAGGCTAAGGTGGGCAGATCACTTGGGGTCAGGAGTTTGAGACCAGCCTGGCCAACATGGTGAAACCCCATCTCTACTAAAAATACAAAAATTAGCCAGGTGTGATGGTGCACACCTGTAATCCCAGCTACTTGGGTGGCTGATGCAGGAGGATCACTTCAGCTCGAGAGGCAGAGGTTGCAGTGAGCCAAGATCTTGCCACTGCACTCTGGCCTGGGCGACAGAGTGAGACTCCATCTCTGAAAAAAACAAAAAAAAAGGACAAATATAGTTAAGACGGTAAATTAATGTTATGTGTGTCTTACCACAATTAAAAAGTTTTAAGGCTGGGCGCGGTGGCTCAAGCCTGTAATCCCAGCACTTTGGGAGGCCAAGACGGGTGGATCACGAGGTCAGGAGATCGAGACCATCCTGGCTAACACGGTGAAACCCCGTCTCTACTAAAAAATACAAAAAACTAGCCGGGCGAGATGGCGGGTGCCTGTAGTCCCAGCTACTTGGGAGGTTGAGGCAGGAGAATGGCGTGAACCCGGGAGGCGGAGGTTGCAGTGAGCTGAGATCCGGCCACTGCACTCCAGCCTAGGCGACAGAGCGAGACTCCGTCTCAAAAAAAAAAAAAAAAAAAGTTTTAAAACTACATTTACTGTATAACTTTAACCTTGTGTGTTATTTCCAATAGCTGCAAATAGTGCACTATAAATTTCTATGTTGTACAAACCTAGAGGTTATTCTAAATATTAACATTGCACAATATTATCCATGTTAACAAAAAAACATTAAATTTATTAAATGTGTACATATAAAATATACCACAAGATTTAACCCTTGTTTGGAATTTATTTTGTAATATATCGATAAGAATAAAATTGGCCATTTTTCTCTAGACTCTGAGAGTTCTTACTCCTCTCCACACACCCCATTTCAACCACCATTCCCTTTCCGCAAACTTTGTTCTGATTCTTCACCCTTCTATTGCTCCCATACTACTTCTTTCCCCAGATTTCTCACCCCGGAAGTCCCCAACCCGAGAGTTCCTGTAATTTCTGCCTCTCATCCCTAATTGAGCCTGCATTCATCTTACTGAGCTAGAAATGCACACCAGGGAGGCTGTCACTGGCTGCTTGAATTTGGGGAATTTCCAGTCCTGCTCATTGGGAACTGGCATGTCATGTTCTAGAATTAGAGTAAGGAGTGCTATATTAGAAGGTAACAAGGCTTTCAGGCCAGTCATGATGGCTCACACCTGTAACTCCAGCACTTTGGGAGGCCAAGGAGGGAGGATCTGTCAAGCCCAAGGGTTCAAGACGAGCCTTGGCAACATAAGGAGACACTGTCTTTACAAAAAAAAAAAAAAAAATTAAATAGCCAGATGAGATGGCACACACCTGTAGTCCCAGCTGCTCAGGAGATTGAGGTTGGAGCATCATTTGAGCCTGGGAGGTTGAGGCTGCAGTGAGCTGCACTCCAGCCTGGATGACAGAGCAAGACCCTGCCAAAAAGAAGAAGAAGAAGGAGAGGAAGAAGGAGGAGGAGGAGGAGGAGGAAGGCTTTCAGAACTGACTTCTGCATGAGGCTGAAGTCAAAGCTTACGAACTCCCTCCAAAGTGAGGAGGAAAAAGTTGACAGAGTTGGCTAAAGCTCTTACTAAACATGATAGGACAGATTCCTTTATTTAACTAAAACACAGCTACAGTCACTGATAGGAAACTACATAGCCCACGAATAAAGGGACAATTAATTGAATTCATGCTGTACCCCTACCAAACAACAATAATTATAATATAATTAGTGGAAGTCCTAATAATTAGTGGAAGTCAGGACAGATAGACACTGATTCCAGACACACACTTAGATAAACTATCATCAGTTATGTATAGCAGTCCCTGGAGGAGAGAGGCCCAATATGAGTCCCCATTAAGCATTTTACTCCACATTGCTCTGTAACTAGTAGCTTTATTTGTGTCTCTGGATAACAGTATTCAGAGCCAGGCTTCCCCTCTGTGTGTGACCACAGACCCAGCTTCAAGGTAGTGAACCTGTGCAGTCACACAAGGTCCCCCAATTAAAGATATCTGACTTTACAAGTTTAAAAAAACAACATCTTCTATTTCAAATCATCTCCTTTGTGTAAATGCTCAGACATTCAAGTTTTATCCCCCTTCTTCTTCCCAAGATGTCCTCATGGCAATTGAGGGTGGGATCCTGACAGCTGGCTGTCCTTTGAGTCTCTGCTGGTCATTCATTCTATGTTGTCTCTGGGCAGCTCCTGAAGACTATGGGGGCTAGTGCTGGTGTCTTCACCTAGTCTGGTCTTTGAGGCTGGTGATGTCTACCTTATTGTTTATATCATATGGCACCCCAATCACAGTCTATTTGTATAGGAGCGCCTACACATACATGACAACTATCCTTAAGACAACTCTAGAGATTAGTCACTCACAGCCTCTGCTTGCTGTGCTCTCATCTCACTGTCATTTGAGAAGTAAGACTGTCCCAGGTCCCAGTAACTTTCCAAAGCCTTCTCCAGGTCTCAGTTTTGCCAATGGTAGTGCAATGGAAAACTAGGGGATAATTTTTGCCTTCTTCCAACTTGTTATGCCATCGTACCATTTTCTTTTTTTTTTTTTTTTTTTTTTTTTTGAGACGGAGTCTTGCTGTGTCTCCTGGGCTGGAGTGCAGTGGCCGGATCTCAGCTCACTGCAAGCTCCACCTCCCGGGTTTTACGCCATTCTCCTGCCTCAGCCTCCGGAGTAGCTGGGACTACAGGCGCCCGCCACCTCGCCCGGCTAGTTTTTTGTATTTTTAGTAGAGACGGGGTTTCACCGTGTTAGCCAGGATGGTCTCGATCTCCTGACCTCATGATCCGCCCGTCTCGGCCTCCCAAAGTGCTGGGATTACAGGCTTGAGCCACCGCGCCCGGCCGTACCATTTTCATTTTATTTATTTTATTTTATTTTCTGAGAGAGGGTCTCACTCTGTTGCCCAGGCTGGAGTGCAATGATGTGATCATGGCTCACTGCAGCCTCAAACCCCACCCCCAGGCTCAGGTCATCCTCCCACCTCAGCCTCCCAAGTTCCTGGGACTACAGGCGCATGTCACCATGCCTGGCTAGTTTTGTATTTTTGTACAGATGAGGTCTTACTATGTTGCTCAGGTAGTTCTCAAACTCCTGGGCTCAAAAGATCTGCCTGCCTTGGCCTCCCAAAGTACTGGGATTACAGGCATAAGCCACTGTACCTGTCCATTGCACCATTTTTAATCTCTTATCTGAGTGGCATCATGTTGGATGTGGTACTTGTCCAGAGGAACTTATCATTTTCCCAGCCTGCACTTGGGGATGCAAGAAACTGGTTCTAGCACTCTAAGAATCTACCAAACTTACTTGGAACCACCCCCTTCTTCTTCCTACGCACCCTCCTCTAGGAACCAGAAAGGGCTATATATTACTTCCTCTTCCTATATGGATAAGATGAAATGTGCCCTCCTTCTCAAGGTGGCATTCACCTTATCCATTCCCTGGCCCCTTAATAATGGAAAATCATCAGATTACAAAAACAAATACATTGAAAGGTATTTGAAAAATTATTATTATGCATATCACATACATTTTAAAGCCTTAATATATATTACCAAATTACCCTGCAAAATATGATACCAATTTAAACTCTCAGTAGCAGTATATGAAATGTTTCCTTCCCATTGTCCTTCAACAGTGAGCACTAAACTTGGCCAACCTGTTGGGCAAAATCTTGTAATCTCAATCTTTTAATTTCCATTTCTATGAGTACAGTGAAGTTTACATTTTTGATACACTTACTTCTTTTGTAAATTTTCTGTTCATGATCTTTGCTCATTATTCTATTGGTCTTTTTATGCTTTTCTTATTAATTTATGAGAGCTCTATATATAGTAAGACTATTAACCCAAGTTTGCCTTTGCCTTTACATTCTACTTGTGACATTTTTGGCTTTTCAATTTTTTATTTTTGTGAAGTCAAGTCTATCGGACTTTTTTTTCCTTTTATGTTTTCTGGTTTTGCTTTCATGCTTAGAAGGGTCTTCAACATATAAATATGATATAAATATGTATCTACATATTATTCTGTACTTTAATATTTTAATGTTTTCATTTAAGTATTTAATATACTTGAAATTTATTTTGGTGAAAGATATGAAGTAAGGTTCTTTTTTCCCAAATGATTAACAGATTGTCCTAATGTCGTGGTGCCCTTGTTAAGGAAGAAAAATATTATGTTCTTAATTTTCCAGAACACTGTGACCTCAATACAGCAATTCTAAGTGACTAGCATAAACTTCCCTTAGTTTCTGACATTACACCAACTCTGAGGAACCTAGATCTAATCAAACTAATCTAACCTTCTAGGCAGGCACACACCCATCTGGATTTAGGTGAGTGGTAAATGGAAAGGGCTCTTCCAGATTAATCTTAGAGAGGCAGAATATCTCCTATCTTTGTACTTTTTAAAAAGTGTTTTCTCACTTATTAGAATTTTTTTTTTTTTTTTTTTTTTGAGACGGAGTCTCGCTCTGTCGCCTAGGCTGGAGTGCAGTGGCCGGATTTCAGCTCACTGCAAGCTCCGCCTCCCGGGTTTACGCCATTCTCCTGCCTCAGCCTCCAGAGTAGCTGGGACTACAGGCACCCGCCACCTCGCCCGGCTAGTTTTTTGTATTTTTTAGTAGAGACGGGGTTTCAGTGTGTTAGCCAGGATGGTCTCGATCTCCTGACCTCGTGATCCGCCCGTCTCGGCCTCCCAAAGTGCTGGGATTACAGGCTTGAGCCACCGCGCCCGGCTCCTACATATTCTTTAATACTCAACTCAGAGATCACCTTCAGGAAATATTCCCTGGTACCTTCTCTGCAAAGGCTGGCTTCGGTATCTCTCATACATCCTTCAATAATATAAAATGCAAAGTTCCATCAGAGTTTTTAGCTCATTGTATTATGACTATATTTTTGTGTGCCAGTGAACCCATTTGATAAGTAGCTCTCCAAAGGGAGAGATTTTGTCGTATATCTTGGTGTATTCCCAAGGTCTAACAATATCTGGCACGCAATAGGCCGTCAGATGCTTGCTGATTAAATTTACAAATAAATGAACTGTATCCTGTCATTGGATAGGTAAACCAATCCCCCTCCCCCAATTCAACAATAAAGTGCCTGCCTTGAGGGAAGAAAAAAGTCTGCTACAAACCCAGTCATAAACATGTTTTGAAAAACTTGTCAGATTTGGCTAAGACTGTTTAGTATTGTGCATATATAGCTTCCAACCCAAATACTTGGCCGTAAGGCCATCGCTTGAACTTACTTAACGTAATGAAGAATAATTTTTATTCTACATAATTTCTTATTGTGATTATCTGTTTATGCATCTGCGTCTCCCTCAGGAGGTTTGGACCACAATCCCGAAAGACACAATCCTGAATGCCATAATCTTGAATGTTGAAATCCTGAAAGATCAAAATCCCCAAAGTCCAAAATAAACAAAAAGTAAAAAATAAAAATAACAAAATCCCTAAAGTCTAAAATCCCAAAAGACCAAAATCCTGAAAATCTAATTCTAGAAAAAAATTATTTAAAAAAATATTTAAAAGACATTTATTTACATTTTTAAAGGGATTTTTTTTTGAGACAGGGTCTCACTCTGTTGCCCAGGCTGGAGTGCAGTGGAGCGATCTCTGCTCACTGCAACCTCCACTTCCCGGGCTCAAATAATCCTCCC
The DNA here is from genome assembly GCF_002776525.5 of Piliocolobus tephrosceles. NCBI lineage: Eukaryota > Metazoa > Chordata > Mammalia > Primates > Cercopithecidae > Piliocolobus > Piliocolobus tephrosceles. The sequence continues at coordinate 36,086,273 of NC_045445.1, read as the reverse complement.
ACCTGAGCCTCCCAAGTAGCTGAGACTACAGACTTGTACCACCGTGCCCCGCTAATTTTTGTATTTTCTGTAGGGACAGGTTTCACCATGTTGCCCAGGCTGGTCTCAAACTCCTGAGCTCAAGCAATCTGCCCACCTTGGCTTCCCAAAGTGCTGAGATTACAGGCATGAGCTATCACGCCTGGCCTAAAAGGGGATTTATCTGAAAAACATAAAAACATAACAGAACACTTCATAGGCCAGTTTACACCATAAAATAGGCAATAATAATAATACAAAATTTAGCAAGCATAAACACCCAGGGATACTAACAACAGTTACGTGGGTATAAATTTTAAGCAGACAAACTATTCATAAAGAAATCGCTTGTATAACTTCATTCAACTGAAATATCATGACGGACAGCCTGTCTTTTGAGGAGATCTATCAAAAACTGCAAGAAGTCACCACTACATATTTAGTCACCCAAATAGCTGAGATCTAGACAAACTATCTTTCACAAATGCAGATGTATTTAATACAAAAAGGGTATCTCTTTATTTATTGAGGAAGCTTCAGTGTTTTATATACATGCATGATGTGTACACACAAGGTCTATGTTGTGATAATGTACTTTCATGGAGTCAAATTTGCAAAAAAAAAAAAAAAAAGCATAAAACGAATTAGAACTCTTTAAAAGTCTTTACACAAGTTATACTTCCAGTATTGGAAATGATGTGAAGAAAAAATACATTGCATAGGGAACTGTAAAAAATAATGCTGACAATTTAAAACAGTGGGGAGGGGGAACTAAACTAAAAAGAAAATTTGACATATGAAAAAGTGTATTACAGGGACAGATTATGGACAATCGCATAGAGGTACTCCGTAAGACCTGATCAACTTTCACAATCATTAACTATATTTTGAAATCTTGCATGGCAATAAATAGCTGCCTTTTTTTTTTTTTTCTTTTAGGGCATGGCTATCTTCAGAGAACATATTAACATTCATTTTCTACATGGCACTGTTCTTTTTGAAATTCTTCTATAACTCAACATACACCAACATGAGCATTCCCTATTAAATTCTGTGTCCTGCTCATATGTTGTTCTGGGTATGGGGAAATCCACTCCACATGCATTTATTGGTGGAAACAACACTGTTGCATGTCTTCTTATCTACTATGTACGTAATTTTTTTGAATCAGTCAGTAACTTCGCTGCTTCTTCAGGCTAATGTGGCCTTCATTGAAGGCTCCCAGAATTTCATCAGCTGGCAGGAATGCCAATGCAGACAAATGAGACATATATATATATTTGAGACAGAGTCTCACTCTGTTGCCCAAGCTGGTGTGCAGTGGCGCGATCTCGGCTCACTGCAACCTCTGCCTCCCAGGTTCAAGCAATTCTCCTGCCTCAGCCTCCCGAGTAGCTGGGACTACAGGCATGCACCACCATGCCCGGCTAATTTTTGTATTTTTAGTAGAGACAGGGTTTCACCATGTTGGCCAAGCTGGTCTTGAACTCCTGACCTCGTGATCCACCCACCTCAGCCTCCCAAAGTGCTGGGATTACAGGTGTGAGCACCACGCCCGACTGACAAATTGTACATTTTTAAACTGGAGTTTTTGTTGTTGCTGTACTGCATGGCCAATCCACTCATCTTAATTTTCTGCCAAATGCATTGGGCAGAATAGAAAAAATAAACTTTATTGGTAACACCTTAAAATTCACTTTTAGAAGCCTTGATTGCACCTAATTCCAAATCTGTGGTTGTGGTTTGCAGATTCCATTAGATGTCAGAGATTTGACATTTTAGGAATTTAGATTTTAGGGATTGTGTCTTTCGGATTACTATAGGCAATGCCCACAAGATTAGGAACTTCTTAAAGCCCCACATCCAATACAATGCTTGACACACAGTAGGCACTCAGTAAATGCTTGCTGAATGAATGTGTAAGACATATATTTACACTGTTTGCTCTACCAGAAATGCCTCTTCTCCCACTCCATTTCTACCTGAAAAAAATACTTGACTTTAAAGCTTCAGCTCAAATGTCAACCTTTCTAACTTAACAGAAACAGAACCAATTACTTCCTCCTCTGTGCTACCATAGTTCATTATACATATAATTATTGTAGCACCCATTACATTGGAGTATAGTTAAATTTAAGAACCATCACCCTACTACTTGTGAACTCCTCAAGAGTGGGAACTTTGATTATTTACATTTGTATCTCTCTATACTGTACCTGACAGATAAAAGGCCCTAAATAATAGTTTGTCAAATTAGATTGAAAGGGATGACAGTAAGAATAGAATGGAGGAGATATGTGTCGTAACACTGGGACAGAGACCAAATCAAGAAGAATTTCTGAATGGAGGTAGTATGAGCAAGGAAAGAAGACAGAAAATCAAGGATGACTTAAGGTTTTGAACTTGAATAACCAGAATAATTGAGTCATTTGAGTCTGAATAGCAGAAATAAAGAAATGAGTACTAGGCGCAAGTTTGGGCAGGTGTGGGCAATCAGGAGTTTACTGCTGCATTCAAGGTTCCAGGAAACATCCAGCCTACATTTAAGTCATCTATGACTTAGAAGTCATCTATGGTTGGAGTTATCAAGACTAAGAGACAAGAAAAAAAAAATACCAACTTTCACCACATTGGTCTAAATAAAAATAATAAAAAGAAAAAAAGACTGAGTGCTAAATATTGGAAAGGAAGAGAATATGTATTTGCTGATAATATCATAGTCTATCTAACTGGAAAAGTGAAAAGTATAAAATAAAAACTATTAAAATCACAGGAGTCAAGATGAATACGCAAAAATATATTTCTTTCAGTATAATGATAACTAATCAGAAAATGCAATAAAAAACTATTTGTGGGCTGGGTGCTGTGGCTCATGTGGGCGGATCACGAGGTCAGGAGATCGAGACCATCCTGGCTAACACGGGGAATCCCCGTCTCTACCAAAAATACAAAAAAAAAAAAAAATAGCCGGGCGAGGTGGCGGACGCCTGTAGTCCCAGCTACTCAGGCGGCTGAGGCAGGAGAATGGTGTAAACCGGTGAGGCGGAGCTTGCAGTGAGTCGAGATGGCGCCACCGCACTCCAGCCTGGGCGACAGAGCAAGACTCCGTCTCAAAAAAAAAAAAAAAAAAAAATCTATTTGTGATAATAAAACTACAAAACACTTAGAGAAATGTGTAAAATCTACATCAGGAAAGCCATAGAACTTCACTAAAGCACATAAAAGAGTATTTTTAAAAATGGAAGAGCATACCAAGTTCCTGGATGGGATGATGCAATAGCCTAAATAAAACAATTCTTCCAAAATTAACATGTAAATCTAACGTAATTTTAATCAAAAAGCTAAAGAACATTTTTGGAAATATGAAAAATTAATTCTAAAATTCATCCATAAGAGTATATTCCAAAACTTTTTTTGAAAAAAAAAAAGAATAATGAGAATGGACTTGCTCTGCCAGAAAGCAAAACTTACATAAAGCAACAACAATGAAAACAATCCAGAACATATCTATGTTTATCTGGGGGGTTTATATGTGATAATAGTGAAGTTTTATATCTGAGAGAAAAAAATATTATTCAGTAAATGGGGTTAGAACAGTTTTTTATTCATTTGGAAAAATTAAGATATACCATATACAAAAATGAATTCCAGATGGATTGAAGATCTACGTGTAAAAAAAAATACAGGAGCATAGAATACGGAAGACTCATGTGACAATATTGAGGTAGGAAAAGCTTTCTAAACAACTCACAACACCTCCAGGCTACAGAGTGAAAAAAGCAATAGCTCTCACTGCATAGAAATTTAAAGTTGTACAACAAATGACAGCATAGACAAAAATCAAGAGTTTTTTAAAACTAAAAAAAAAAATCAGAGAGAAAATATTTTAGCAAATTAAAGGATTTAATATACATAAAAAATAGAGTTCTTTCAAATCAATAGGAAAAGAGAATCCAAAGGAAAAAATAGGCAAACAGGCAATTCAAAGATAAGTACAAATTTTTAATAAAACATTTAAAAATACTCAGCCTTGCTAGTAATAAAAAATACAGGTAGAAACAACGAGATCATTTCTTTTTACTATCAGGTTGGCAAAAATAAGAATGATTAAACATTAATTAATAACCAGTGCTCTTGATGAAGTTATAGAGAAATGGACTGCCTTAAACTCTGTCGGTGAGAGTGATTGTAAATTGCTTCAAACTTTACAAAGGCAAATTATTATTGACTATTAAAGCGCTACATTAAAGCTCTACTATTAAGGTCTATTAAAATGTTAACCATTTATTTAACCATAACTAGCCTTTTTTTTTTTTTTTTTTTGGTTGGGGGAACAGAGTCTTGCTCTGTCACCCAGGCTGCAGTGCAGTGGCCCCATCTCAGCTCATTGCAACCTCAGCCTCCCAGGTTCTAGCAATTTTCCTGCCTCAGTCTCCTGAGTAGCTGGGACTACACACATGCACTGCCACATCTGGCTAATTTTTTTTATTTTCAGTAGAGACAGGGTTTTACTGTGTTGGCCAGGCTGGTCTCAAACTCTTGACCTCAGGTGATCCGCCCACCTCGGCTTCCCAGTGTGCTGGGATTACAGGCATGAGCCACCATGCCAGGCCAAGTATCTATAACAATTTTAAATGTATAGACCCAATCATCCCCCAGTTCCATAGTGTGCCATTCATATTGCTATGGACTGAATGTGTTTCCTGCCAAATTCATACATTGAAACCCTAATCTCCAATGTGATGGTATTTGAAAGTGGGGCCTTTGGCAGGTAACTGGGTTTAGATGAGACCATGACGGTGTGACCCTCATGATAGGATTCGTGTCCTTATAAGGAGCTACATCAGAGAGCTTGCTCGCTCGCTCTCTCTCTCTCTCTCTCCCCCCATCATGTAAGGATACATCAAGAAGGATGTGGTCTGTAAGTCAGGAAGAGAGCCCTCACTAAGAGCTGAATCTGCTAGCACTGTGATCTTGGTCCCAGCCTCCAGGACTGTGAGAAATAGATATCTAATGTTTAAGCCATCCAGTCAATGGCATTTTCTTATAGCCACCTGAACAGACTAAGACACATATCATATTTTCTTCAGTCACACCAGACATCCAAACCTCTCATCTATCATAATTTAAATCTTAATTCCCATACCACATTCTTCATCTTCTATGATAAACCAATATCTCCCTTTCTTTACCCTCCCAAATTATTTTATGTCTTCTGGAACTCAGTTTGTACCAAATTAAACTTTGCTCTATCCTTAGCCTCTTCCTTAAATGTTCCCTTCACCTTTTTGTTATAACCAAAACTTCACATGTCCCTGAGGACACTGTTTTCCCTGAAGCCTTGTCGAGTGGAGGCTGTTCTCTTCCACATAAGTCACACAAACTAGAGTTGGAGGAAAAGTGCCCATTGTCCTCACAGCCATGTCTAATTCATTATTTCTTAAAACTCACCAGCTCCACACCTGGCTGTTGTCATCTAGCCCTCAGTCATCTATGGCTTTGCCAACAGTCCTGCTATCTTGTTCTCTACTACTACTGCTGTCATTATTTTTGGTGACTTTGACATTCACATGGATGATCGATAAAAGCCACTAGTCAATTAGTTTCTTGACCTCCTCCCATCCAATGATGTTTTCCTCCAAGCTACCTCAGCTGCTCACTTCCATTGCCATAACCTAAACCATGCAATCACCATAACTTAACCACTTCTCAATGTAACCCTGAAATCTCAAAGACTCTAGAGTAAAGCCTTCAAAATTCTGAAGAAAAATTATTTCAGAATTAAAATACCTAGTCTAACTACTAATCAAGTGACAGGATAGATTAAAGATATTTCAAACAGGCAAGATCTCATATAACCCCTGATGCCTGGATCAGCTGAGGATTCTAATTTCACCTCACTCAAGTGTTAGGCTTTGAACTATTCTTAAGAGCTGGAGGTTGACTATGGTGAGTTTAAAATACATGGAGTAGCCCATTCCCTCCAGTCATATTTCTGCAGGATGTTCAAAATCTGGTCTACACTGTAGCCTTGCCAAACATCCTGACCATTGTGAACCATGTGTTTCTCAAGCCAAGTGGTATCTGGTTAGCTGGCTATCCAAAAGTATTTTTTAATTAAAAGAAAAAGCCCTGACAGGGTGCAGTGGCTCACACCTGTAATCTCAGAATTTTGGGAGCCTGAGGCAGGAGGATTGCTTGAGCTCAGGAGTTTGAGACCAGCCTGGGCAATATGGTGAAACCCTGTGTCTACTAAAAATACAAAACTTAGTCAGGCCTGGTGGCGCACATCTGCAATCCCAACTACTTGGGAGGCTGAGGCACGAGAATCACTTGAACTCAGGAGGTGGAAGTTGCAGTGAGCCAAGATCACGCCACTGCACTCCAGCCTGGATGACAGAATGGGATTCTGTTTCAATCAGTCAGTCAATCAATAGAAAGAAAAGAAAAGCCCTTATTTTACAGTTTGTCAATTTTAATGACATAAACATTTCCATTGGGGCAATTTTTTAAATGTATTTTTTAATTGACAAAGGTAGTACATATTTATGACGTACAACATGATGTTTTGAAATATGTACACATTGTGGAGTGACTAAATTTAGCTAATTAACATGTGCATTATCTCACACGCTTATCATTTTTGTGGTGAGAATACTTACAATGTACTCTCAGCAATTTTCAAATATATAATACATTGTTATTAACTATAGTCACCATGTTGTATAACAGATCTCTCGAATTTATTCCTCCTGTCTAACTGAAATTTTGTGTCCTTTGACCAACATTTCCCCATCTCCAATCCCAACCTCACCCCACCCCCTGCTATATATATGGGCAATTTCAAGCTGCTAATATAATATCGATTTTCTGAAACCATCAGTCAGCTCCAGCACTCCACTGTGTGACACGGCAGCTCTCACGACTTTGCCCACTAATTTCCTTAGAAGGAATTCTCATAAACTCTCAGGGAAGCAGAAGACAAGCTGTGCCCCAGAGACTCTTCCTCTGGGATTTTTTATTTAATAGTGACAATACTGCCCTTTCCTAACACAGCAAGTTTAGTGCTTGAGACTCATTTTTTTCAAAATGAAACAATATAATATATGTATATGGTTAACATATAAAGAAAAAACACAAAGAAATGTTTAAAACAAAAGGCAAGACACTGCCTCTGTTGGTGAGGGAGGGAGAAGTAATTGAGGAGGAGCTCACAGGGGCCTTCTAAGACATTGAAAATGTCCTATTTCTTAAGCTGGATGGTGGATATGTAAGTGTTTACTTTATTATTAAGCTTATGTTATTTTTATGTGAGATAAAGTTAATAGCTAAAAATAATAAAATTTTAAAAATTAAAAAATGAAAAATTATGTATTAAAACACAGTAGAATATTTTTATATAATCTTCATTTGGGAGGAACTTCCTTAGCAAGACTCCAAATTCACAATCCAAAAATTGACAGATTTGATGACATAAAAATTAAAAACATCTGTACAACAAAAGATAACCAAAACAAAGTTTGGGGGTTTTTAGATACAGGGTCTCACTTTGTCACCCAGGCTGGAGTGCAGTGACTCTATCATAGCTCACTGAAGCCTCGAATTCCTGGGCTCAAATGATCTATACCTGCACCTCAGTTTCCCAAGTAGTATGTGCCACCATGCCCAGCTAATTTTTTAAACTTTTGTAGAGACAGGGTCTCACTATGTTGCCCAGGTTAGTCTTGAAATCCTGGCTTCAAGCAATCCTTTTACCTTGGCCTCCCAAAGTGCTGGGATTACAGGCGTAAGCCACCACACCCAGCCTAAACAAAGTTAAAAGACAAGTAACAGAGCAGGAAGGAAGATTTTATATTGTGTGAGAAAAGGATTAATACTTTAAATATCTGACAAGACCCTATAAAGCAATGAGAAAAAGACAAAAAAACCATGAGAAAAATAAGTAAAGAATATCAAGACAATTCACAGAAAAAATATGCAAACAGTAAATATATTTTAAAATGTTCAATCTCACCATTTATTAATATTTACTAATAATAATTAGAGAAAATAAATTAAACAATAATGAAATGCCAATTTTCACCCATCTTGTTGGCAAACATAAAAAGGATCAATAAAATCTAGGGTTGGTGAGGGTGTAAAGAAACAGGGTCTCTCACACACTACTGGCAGGAGTGTAATTGGGTACCTTCCTCTTGAAGGACAATCTGGTTTTATATCTAAGAAAATCTAGCATTTTCAACCTGCTAGAATTCAGGTTGAAATTTTCCCTGCTAGAATGATAGCCTTCAGATGCACTCAGACAGGTGCACAAAGTATAGGTGAAAAATAAAACTGAATGCCCATCAACTGGTTAAATGTATTGCAAGATATTCACACAATGGAATTCATGCATTTGTTTAAAAAAGAAGATGGGATGGGTGTAGTGGCTCATGCCTGTAATCCCATCACTTTGGGAAGCCAAGACCGGAGGATCACTTGAGTCCAGGAGGTTGAGACCAGCCTGGGCAACATAGCGAGACCCAATCTCTACCAAAAAAAAAAAATTCTTAAATTAGCTCAGGCATGCATGCCTGTAATCCAAGCTACTCCAGAGGCTGAGGTGGGAGGATCATTTGAGTGTGGGAAGTCAAGGCAGCAGTGAGCCATGATAGCACCACTGCACTCCAGCCTGGGCAACATGGTCCCCATCTCAAAAAGAAAAGAAAAAAGGGAAGGGGAAGGGAGGGGAGGGGAGGG
>NC_045445.1:35978968-36077416 GCF_002776525.5 Piliocolobus tephrosceles | reverse complement strand
GGGAAGAGGGAAGAGGGAAGAGGGAAGAGGGAAGAGGGCAGAGGGAAGATAGAAGAGAAGAAAAGAAGATGCACAGACATGGAAAGATGCCTCTGGTTTATTGTTACATTTTTTAAAAGCAACATGCAGATTAATACTTATAGTATGCTTTTATGAAAAAATATCTATATAAATATATGTGCATTTGTATGTATACATATATATGTATATAAAAGAAAAATATTTTGAAGGAAACTCACTATGCTATTCATTATGGTTATCTCTTGTTGGGGAATGTGACTGTAGGAAGACCATCAATTTTCTTCTGACACTCAACACAGTGGCTCATGCCTGTAATCTCAACACTTTGGGAGGCTGAGACGGATGGATCTCTTGAGCTCAGGAGTTTGAGACCAGCCTGGGCAACATGGTGATACCCTGACTCTGCAGAAAATATGACAAATCAGCTGGGAGTAGGGTGTGTGCCTGTAGTCTCAGCTACTCGGGAGGCTGAGGTGGGAGGATCACTTCAGCCCAGGAGGTCGGTCAAGGCTGTAGGGAGCAGAGATCGCACCACTGCACTCCAGCCTGGGTGACAGAGTGAGATCTTGTCTCAAAAAATTAATGAAAATTATAATTAACTTCTATATTGTTTGAATCTTTATCAGCATGTATCTGAAGATTTCTTGTGTAATTTTAATATAAAAATGTTCATATTTGCATAGTTGGGGAGGAATTTTTACCAAAACATGTATTTGACAATGTACAATTTAGTATATACATTTGATTGGGACCTCTTTTATGAGTAATCTAGATTACTTTTGTCAAAGTAGCCTATGGGTAATATGGGATCACAATCATAATGACAAAATTATATATCTCTGACTCTGATCTGCTCTGCAGAAGTTATAAATAACCATTCTTATGTTTTTCCCAACTATTTATAGAAATGTTATTAGAGGCTATCTTACATGTGTTCTATAAATGAGTCAGTTTGGCTGCCATGTGGTGCCTGCCATTTTCTTCCAATAATGATGTCTCCTGTTCTTGTCATCACCAAGAGCAGCTAGTATGTCAACGATGCCCACAAAGGTTTCATGGACTGATGTCGGAGCTAAAGGCACCAATGCTGTTTGTCAAAGTTACCGAGGATACTATTGCCATCAGAGCTACTCCCCTCAACAATGCCACTACAATACTGCTGCCACCATCACCATCATCTTGGTACCTCTTTTTCCTCACCCCCACATCCAATTTATCTAAAAGTCCTATGGATTTGACCTCCAAAATATATCTCAAATATGCCAACTTCTTTCCAAGTCCACTATTACCTCCTTGGCTCAAGCCACCACCATATCTTATTTGAGCTACTGCAATTATTCTATTAATTAATCTCCTTGTTTTTACTATTGCAGTAATCCAATACATTTTCCACAATAGTAGTATGAATGATCCTTTAAAATATAAATTAGGGCCTGGCGCGGTGCCTCACACCTGTAGTCCCATCACTTTGGGAGACTGAGGTGGGCAGGTTTCTCAAGCTCGGGAGTTCAAGACCAGTCTGGGCAACATGGTGGAGCCCTGTCTCTACAAAAAATACAAAAATTAGCTGAGCATGGTGGTACATGTCTGTAGTCTCAGCTAATTGGGAGGCTGAGGTGGGAGGATTGCTTGAGCCTGGGAGGTCAAGGCTGCAGTGAGCCATGGTTGCACCACTGCACTTCAGACCAGGTGACAGAGTGAGACCCTATCTCTCTCTATGTATACACACATATATATATATTGAGCAGGGAAATTATAATACCTAGACATATATATATACACAAACACACACACATATATATACACACACACCCGTGTCTAGGTAACACACACATATATATGTCATATATAGGTTTTATACATATATGTGTTACCTAGACACATAGATGTGTGTGTGTGTGTGTATGTGTGTATGGACATGTCTAGGTCTTATTTTATATATATATATAGGTTATGTATATATGTTAAATATATATGTTATATTTATATATATATATATGGTCTTAACATTTCCCTGCTCAAAACAATTCAGTGACTCTCCATCATACTTATATTAAAATTTAGACTCCTTATCATGATTTCCTCAGTTGTATATGATCTGCCCTGACTACATCTAGAATCTCATCTTGTGCCATTCTCTCCTCAATTAATTTGGTCCAGCTACACTGGCCTCCTTTCTATTCCTCAGACATGCCAAGCTTTCTTCTGTCTTGGGGTTGTTGTATTTGATGTTTCTTTGCCTAGAAATTTCCTCGCCCTATTCTTCATATGGTTGACTCCTTCTTGTCATTCATATCTTAACTCAAATGTTACCTCTGCAGAGAGTAACTTTCCCTGACTTACCAATCCACATAGGCACCCACTCATTCTACTACATCATTCTATTTCAAGTTCTGCACAGCACTTAGCACTGGCTGAACTTGTTTTTGTTTATTTGTCCATGTCTATCAACAGACCCACTAGAATTTATGATCCAAGAAAGCAAGAATCTTGTTTATCCTGTTTGCCCTCTATCCTCAGCACCTATGTGCCTGGTGGATAGCATAGGTTCTCAATAAAATTTTGCTAATGAAGGGGTCATCATCACTGTGATGGTTAATACTGAGTGTCAACTTAAGTGGATTGAAGGACGCAAAGTGTTGTTCCTGGGTGTGTCTGTGACGGTGTTGCCAAAGGAGATTAACATTTGAGTCGGTGGACTAGGAGAGGCAGACCCACCCTCAATCTGGATGGCCACAATCTAATCAGCTTCCAGCGCAGCTAGAATAAAAGCAGGCAGAAGAACATGGAAGGACCAGACTGGCTGAGTCTTCCAGTCTTCATCTTTCTCCTGTGCTAGATGATTCCTACCCTAGAACATCAGACTCCAAGTTCTTCAGCTTTTGGACTCTTAGACTTACACCAGTGATTTCCAGAGGCTCTCAGGCCTTCAACCACACACTGAGGGCTGCCACACTGTTGAAAACTTGTGAGGTTTTAGGAGTCGGACTGGCTTCCTTGCTCTTCAGCTTGCAGACAGCCTATTGTGGGACTTCACCTTGTGATCGTGTGAGTTAATACTCCTTAATAAACTCCCTTTCATATAAACATCTATCTTATTAGTCCTGTCCCTCTAGAGAACCCTGACTAATACAATCACCAATACTGCCAGTGTTTTGTCAATGTCAAGCTTGGCTGCACATAGAATTACCTGAGGAAATTTAATAAATATTAATGCCTTACCTGGTCCCACCCTAAGAGATTCTCATTAATTGCTATGGGATGCATCCTAGGCGTCAGGATTCTTTAAAGCTTTCCAGGTGATTCTGATGTGTAGCCAAGGTTGACAACCACTGGTTAAGAATAAAATCTGTCACAGGGGACTCTGATTCCTCATATAAATAGATTCCTGGTAGAGCAATGTTAAGTCCTCTTGACTCTTCTTGAATTACAACGAATAATAACTCTAGGCTCAAGCTGGAACCCTTGGTGCATAGATGTACCACCACTCGCTAATACTGAAATTATTAATACATTAATATTTTTACCAAATCCAGGGTCTTGAATATCCATTTCATGATGACATTAACTGAGACAGGGCACTTTTAAGAAATGTAGTGTGTACTTGTTATCACTAGAGGGCTGTCAGGTAAGGTAAGCAAAAGTGCAAGAAAAGAAAGTTTTCAAATTTGCTAAGAATTCATTTTCCCCCCCTCAGTTCCTATCACTTTGATGAGTATAAATCTAAATTTCCCATATCCAGCTCTGTCCCTCATTTAAATCTACAGTGCTGTATATTCAAGTGCATCCTAGTGATGTCTTCCTGATTGTCCATCACTCGCATTTAACCAAACACAAAAATCAAACACTAGCCTCCCAAAACTGACTTCCCTTTCTGAGTTCTATTTCTGTCCATGTTTTTATTCTTCCAGTCACTTAAATGACAAACTCCACATTCCCGTGCCTCTTTTCCCCATGTGCTTCCTCCCTCCATGCTTCAAGCTGATTTTACTTCCCAAGTATTTCTCACATCCCTTTATCCCTATTGCCATGGCCTAAGTCCAGACCCCCAGCACTTTTCACCTGGATTATTGTAATAACCTCCTGAGTCTGTCTGACTCAGTTTGGGGTCATCTATTTCTTCCTTAATACTGTCACCAGAGTGAGATTTTAAAACCAAAAAGTTGGCCGTGTATAATGGCTCACACCTGTAATCCCAGCACTTTGGGAGGCTGAGGCAGGTGGATCACCCGAGGTCAGGAGTTCGAGACCAGCCTTGCCAACATGGTGAAACCCCATCTCTACTAAAATACAAAAATTAGCCAGGAATGGTGGTGTGTGCCTGTAATCCAAGCTATTCCAGAGGCTGAGGCAGGAGAATCACTTGAACCTGGGAGGCGGAGGTTGCAGTGAGCCAACATAGTGACACTGCACTCCAGCCTTGGCGACAGAGTGAGACCGTGTCTCAAATAAACAAATAAACAAATAAAACCAAAAAGTTGATCATGCCATGAAACTAAAGATAAAATTAAATTAAACTAAATTTAAAATTTGATCATGATTATGGCAGTTCACTGCTTAAAACCCTTCACTGGCTCCATAAAAAAATACAAAAAGTACAAATGTCTCTTCGGGCCTTTTAAGATCTGGCTCCTGCCTACTTCTCCAAACACATCTTTCACAGCCTCTTCTCTCACATGCCAAAATCTGACACTTCTGAACTTCCAGTTCCTCCATCTACGCATTCGCAAGTGCTATTTCCTCTGCCTATAATGCCCTTCCTCCTCTTTTTAGTCTGCTGAGCTACTCAGCATTCAAGATTCAGCTAAGAGGTTTCCTTCTCTTTCCAGGCAAAAATAGTCACTTTGAAGGCCGGGCACCGTGGCTCACGCCTGTAATCCCAGCACTTTGGGAGGCCGAGGCAGGCAGATCACAAGGTCAGGAGATCGAGACCATCCTGGCTAACACGGTGAAACCCTGTCTCTATTAAAAATGAAAAAAAAAAAAAAAAAAATTAGCCGGGCGTGGTGGCGGGAGCCTGTAGTCCCAGCTACTCGGGAGGCTGAGGCAGGAGAATGGTGTGAACCTGGGAGGCAGAGCTTGCAGTGAGCTGAGATGGTGCCACTGCACTCCAGCCTGGGCAACAGAGCGAGACTCTGTCTCAAAAAAGAAAGTCACTTTGGTGCTGCCTGGGCATCAGTATTTTTAAAAGCCCTCTGGGTGATTCTGATGTGCATCCCAAGTTGAGAACCACAGTCACCATATATCTTTAACACTATACTGCATTTCAGCTAGTTTTTAGCGTATCTCTGCTCCCTTCCAGACTATAAGGTGTTTGAGGGAAACCATGTCATATTCAATTTTGCAATCCCAGTTCCTGTTGAGAATACATGAATGAGTGCATAAATTCTACCAGTAATATAAAAGCACAAATTTCCACTAATATTCTTGTTGTATCATAAACATATATAATTCGCTTTTGTAAAATATAATGTAGCATTACCTTATAAGAGTATAAGAACTGTCTTGCTGATTTAGACTAAATATTGTTATCAATAGTGTAAAAGAACATGGTTTTTCTCACTGACATCAACCTCAACCTGCTCAGAAATATACCCATAATAATTCTAAGTTCCTGTAATAATTTATTATAAAACCATTATAAGTGAATTAATAAATCTATTCAGAAGCTATTTATAATTTCAGTTAGTCCTACTTCCTGGGGATAAATTTACTATTGGCATGCAGCAACATTCCAGGGCCTGGTAACAGACTCAGAGTGCAATGAAGCCGCCTAAAATTTTCTTTTTTAGATAGAACTCAATCCTGGCACCAAGGACAATTTATCCCAAGAGCAGTTTCCCTAGATGGCTTCATTACACCATCACATTCTTATCAACAGCTGCTTAGCTAAAAAGTCCTGGGGACAGTTCAGCCAGCCCAGCTCAAAAAACTTGAAGATATTTCTGGAATTACAAGACAGATAGTTAGGAGGCCATGGAAATAGAGGACACCTGTTGTTGTCATTTCACAACAAAAAAAAGACACTAGAAAACTCGAGCCTTTATCCTAGGTAGGAGTGCCTAACCATAGTTTGGAGGTCTTTGACAATGGGGAAATGTGAAGACCTAACTTGAGTTGGGTCTAGGACATGTATTCTTCAAACCTGCACCCTGCTTTGGCAGGGGTGTCCTATTAAAGGGCCCTCTCAACTCCTTTCAACTCATTTACCTAGACGCATATAGTGTATATGTGGGCCAGGACCATTACCTCTTTCCAAAAGAACAGGGACCTGAATATTTTCTAGGGCCATGAGCTGGCAGCAAGAAAGTGCTTTGTTCACCTGTATTCAGTCCAAGAAAGCCAGGGTTCAAAAGTAAGCCAGGTGTGGTGGCTCATGCCTGTAATCCCAGCATTTTGGGTGGCCGAGGCGGGTGGACCACCTGAGGTCAGGAGTTCAAGACCAGCCTAGCCAACATGGTGAACCCCGTCTCTACTAAAAATACAAAAAAAGTAGCCAGGCGTGGTGGTACATGCCTGTAGTCCCAGCTACTCGGGAGGCTGAGGCAGGAGAATTGCTTGAGCCTGGGAAGCAGTGGTTTCAGTGAGCCGAAATTGCGCCACTGCATTCCAGCCTGGGCAACAGAGTGAGACTCCGTCTCAAAAAAAAAAAAAAAAAATGTAGTTGAAATACATATCAACAAACTTTTGTGTAGCAACATAGTCTTAAGGTACAGACACAAGGTAGCTAGATGTTGCCTCAACCATAGTCTGAGGAGGACTCTTTGGTATAAAAATGACAAACCTTCTTCCTATTTTAAGTACTTAAGGGGTGAACATCTTTGTTCCTAAACTGAAAGCTTGATTAGGGTTGCAGATGCAGTGAAATGGACCTGGACACCCTATAGCTGACTCCGACTGGCTCCCTCAGTCTATTCCAGAACGCAACTAAACTGAAAGCCATGAAAGGAGAATTTGGGGAAGAGCTACTTGTACTTGTAGTGATGGCAAACGAGTGCTTAACTTTGCACAGGTGAGACTACTAACAAAGTCCTTCCAATATTCACTGTTAACACTCCCTCTATATAGTCACTAGACCCTGAATTTGAAGTCTTAGTTTTTCAAATTAATCTTCCCTACTTCCAATTTTCACTTCCAGATTACAATACAGGCTTTTACTTCCTTTTTGGTCTCTCAAGAGGCAAAGTCCTTTGTTATCTGGTCTTCAACAGACACAGTATTTTTGGCTTCTGATTGAAAGAGCACTAACTTCCTGACTACCTCTCATCACCCACTTGACTAGTTTCCCTCTGGCTGCTCCTAGGATGTCCTGTTTCTCCCTATCTCCTCCTCCCTGCTTGTGACAGAGGCTCTGCTTCCACACTATTCCTGATCGCTGTCCACAGGGTTATAACATACTGAATAGTCTACAAATGTCCCTGGATCCTGCACTTTGCAGCCACCATCATATATTCTGTACCCAGCTCTCATAAGCTTCTTCCTGACCCTGACACTGATCATCTCACATGTTTTTTGTCTCTTTTTCCCAAAAACACTCTTGAATTTGGGGTTTGATTTTCTTTTCTTTTTTTTTTTTTTTTTTTTGACAGAGTCTCAGTCTGTCACCCAGGCTGGAGTGCAGTGGCGTGATCTCAGCTCACTGCAACATCTGCCTCCCAGGTTCAAGCAATTCTCTTACCTCAGCCTCCCGAGTAGCTGGGATTACAGGCTTGTGCCACCACGACCGCCTATTTTTAGTAGAGATGAAGTTTCACCATGCTGGCCAGGTTGGTCTCGAACTCCTAACCTCAGGTGATCCACCTGCCACAGTCTCCCAAAGTGCTGGGATTACAGGCATGAGCCGCAGCGCCCGGCCTTGGATTTGTTTTTTACAAGTCTACACCTACAAATCACTCACCTACTACGTTGGGCTGCATGTGCTTATCTTCTTCCAGTTTATACTTTCCTCCCATTCAAAAATTAACAATACACATCTTCAAAAGCATGCCCACCACCACTAATTGCCACAAGCATTTACAGATACTTAAGATTCTTACGTTCATATTTTAACACTCCCATTTTCTGAACTCTCCTCTCCAAATTTCACAGTCACCTGGAGGAAGGAAGGCATTTGTCCATAGATGTCTCCGAGTATTTATGGCTGGAATCCTCAACCTGACAATGAAATGACAAGTCTTCACAACACGAACATATAATGCATTGCTCCCTCAAATAAACATCGTTTAAAGGGTTACCTAAGGACCACCTGCATCACAGTCATTTTGGGGAAGCTTCTTAAAATGCTGATTTTGGCCAGGCACAGTGGCTCACACCTGTAATCCCAGCACTTTGGGATGCCGAGGCAGGTGGATCGCAAGGTCAGGAGATCGAGACCATCCTGGCTAACATGGTGAAACCCCGTCTCCACTAAAAATACAAAAAATTATCCAGGCGTGGCGGCGGGCGCCTGTAGTCCCAGCTACTCGGGAGGCCGAGGCAGGAGAATGGCATGAACCCAGGAGGCAGAGCTTGCAGTGAGCCGAGATCGTGCCACTGCACTCCAGCCTGGGCGACAGAGCAAGACTCCGTCTCTAAATAAATAAATAAATAAATGCTGATTTGGGGGATCTCCCAGAGATCAGAATTCAATAGATCGGGAATGAAGTCCCAGAATCTGTATTCTAACAGGCTCTCCAGTTGAGTGTATAGTTTGAAAACCACTGCAATAAGAGATGCTGCTTATGTAGCTTTGTTCACTTTAGGCATCAGGATCTTGACTGTGGTCAGCAGGCAATGCACCCATAACAGTGTGTGATGTATGGAAAGTTCTTTAACTTGAGACTTTATGAAGACAGCAGAGATATCTGTTAAGAGTAGCTGAAACTGGCTGGGCATGGTGGCACGCGACTGTAGTCCCAGCTACCGGGGAGGCTGAGGCAGGATAATTGCTTCAGTCCAGGATGCAGAGGTTGCAGTGAGCCGAGATTGCGCCACTGTGCTCCAGGCTGGGCGACAGAGCAAGACTTCATCTCAGAGAGAGAGAGAGAGAAAGAGAGAGAGTAACGGAAAGTGAACTCTAACAACAGAACTATATACTTGTTCATGCACACACACAGATACACATTACTTCTTTACTTACTACAGATATTTTAATAAAGCAAACTATAAGGGTCTGTGGTGGGTTTTGATATCAATCTCCAGATCCTCTTTTCTCAGAAGCAGACTCTGCATACATTTTCCTTTCAGATTCTGGGAATCATTCCCTATGTCTCCCAAGTAGTCATCCCAATGCTGATTGATGTGGGAGAACCAATTCTTGCTTCAGGGTGCTTACTAGGAATCCCATGCACTTGCTCTAAGTATCAAAAATTAATTTATTCCTATGTTAACCTTTATTTTCTTCTGATGTGCTCTGCAAATGGCTGGCTACCCGTTGTACTAGTTAATAGGAATTTGCAATACTTTCAGGCAATGTCTAACCCAACAGTCCCAAAAGTGGGGGTTGGCTAGAAGGGAAGGGGATATATGAAAATCATCTGAGGAAATTTTTCAAGTGACATGTGCTTTCTGCTCAGGATACATGAGACTTTGTCAAGACCCAAGTTTGTGGATGGGGGGTGGGGGTCGAGAATCCCTGGTCTAGCCAGCAATCTGCGTTCTCTGAAGCTGTTGTAGTCTATCATTTTTAAAATCAGCATTCTTCAAGGTGAGACAATGGGAGGTGCATTTTAAATCCCTTCTGCTTTTTTTTTTTTTTTTTTTTTCCAAAAAGCCACTCCTGGTTTGGAGTCTAAGCTGAAAACAAATTCTCCCATTTCCTCCACTACACAGGTCCATAACACAACACTTCCTGAATAAAACCATGAACATTCCTCCACTACCATCCCAACTCCTGGGGGAGCACCAGCTCAGGGTATTACTAGTTAATCACTTCTTGCCTTCAACCCCCTAATTTACAGAATGACTTTTGGATTCACAATGGGCATCCTCAGAGATTGATAGAGTCGAAAGTCTTTCCCAGGGCTGATATGATACATGGTCTAGACTTCAGGTTTCCTACCTATGATATATGACAAGGGGAAACTGGTTTCTGTTACTGGCCTCATTGACTTTCATCCCTCATTGAATGGCTGTCCACTAACAAATGTAGACTCAAAGGAAGAAAACTTAGATTTCAATCCAAGAAATCAATGACCCCTTTTAAAAATGTATGTATGTATTTATTTATTTAAGATAACATAATTCATAGGTTCAGACTCCTTTTTAGACAAAAGTTATGGATCCTCAATCATAAAGTAGCTCAGTTTCAAATGGATTGAAACTCTATCCTTCCTGGGCAGACTAGATAGCCTCACAATCTCTTGGAAAAAAATGAACTCTCACCTTTTACCCAAACAGCGTTTGACCACTTTCTGCAGTTATCCAGCCCAGAAAGTAACTGGCCTCTTCAAGGACTCGCTGCTAGTAGAAGTAGCTATGGCACACTATCTGATCCAGGACTTCAAATACCATTATTTTCAAAGATACTTGATATAGTTTGGATCTGTGTCCCCACTCAAATCTCATGTTGAAATGTTATCCTCAGTCCTGGAAGTCTCGCCTGGTGGGAGGTGATTGGATCACAGGGGTGGTTTCTCATGAACGGTTTAGCACTGCCCTCCTAGTGCTATTCTCGTGATAGAGTGCTCAAGAGATCTGGTTATTTAAAAGTGTGTACCATCTCCCCCCCTCTCGCTCTTCCTCTTGCTCCAGCCATGTGAAGTGCTGGCTGTCCCTTCACCTTCCACCATCATGGTAAGTTTCCTGAAGCCTCCCGAGAAGCTGCTGGCCAGCATGTTTCCTGTACAGCCTATAGAATTGTGAGCGAATTAAACTTCTTTTCTTTATAAATTACCCAGTCTCGGATACTTTTTGTAGCAGTGTAAGAACGGACTAATACAACACTATAACAACATATCCACTGCAACAACTATGTAATAGCCTAATCAATACAGCCCCAAAAGCAGAACTTGTATACAGTTTTACTTTCTGCCTAAAAGACTGCCTCCACGACAACTCCATCAGAACTTAATCCAACCTATCCAAATCCCCATCTTTCTGTGGAATAGAATTTAACTGAGGTTATATGGCAGAAGAGATAGCCAAAGAAATACCACCCAGTATAGCACATCTTAAAATGATGATAAATTATAGATGGTAGATAGATGGACAGAATATATCCTTTTAAATGCATGACTGATAGTTGAGATGGCGAGAATAAGAGCCAGTCAAGATATGTTAGGATTAATCAGAAGGAAAAGGAAGCTATGAATCTGCATTTCCCTTTGGATAGCTACTGGTTCCTAGCAACCCTAGAGAGCAGGGGTTTTTTTGTATGTTTGTTCTTTGTTTTTTGTTTTTTTGGTTTTTTATTTTTTTGAGATGGAGTCTCTCTCACTCTGTCACCCAGGCTGGAGTGCAGTGGTGTGATCTTGGCTCACTGCAACCTCCGCCTCCCGGGTTCAAGCAATTCTCTTGTCTCTGCCTCCCAAGTAGCTGGAATTATAGGCATGCCCCACCATGCCTGGCTAATTTTTGTATTTTTAGTAGAGACGAGGTTTCACGATGTTGGCCAGGCTGGTCTCGAACTCCTGACCTCAGGTGATCCACCTGCCTCAGCCTCCCAAAGTGCTGGGATTACGGGTGTGAGCCACCGTGCCTGGCCCCTAGAAAGTAGTTTTAATGGATCACTCAAGTGCATGGGGTAAAGGAGACAACTCCCAGGGCCCAAGCAAGATTATAAATTGGATCAGACACACACCATCCCCTTTCTTCTCTGGTTAAAGTCAGACCCCCATATGGTAATGGATGAACAGGGGGTAAAACTACCACTCAGAGGCAGATGGTAGAGGTATGTGCCTGCCTCAGTTTTAGCTCTGTGAAGTACAGGAAAAAAAAAAAAAAGAAGGAAAAAAAAAAAGTCCTTGAAAGCTTCATAACCCCAAACTTGTACTCAGGTAGGTCTAGGTTCAACTTCCACATTATCTGTATGATCAAGACATTTCACACTGGAAATCAGGCCTAAAATCACTTTGGATTGACAGTATTCCCCAGTTACTAGCCGGGTTAAGTGCAACTCTTCTCTGGACAAATACACTTTAAACCTAGGCCTCAAAGAATTTCCAAAGAGAAAGTTCCAATGAATATATGTTCACAAATGATGATCATAGCACACATTTTAAAAATACAAAATGGCCAGGCGCGGTGGCTCACGCCTGTAATCCCAGCACTTTGGGAGGCCAAGGCAGGTGGCTCACGAGGTCAGGAGATCGAGACCATCCTGGCTAACATGTTGAAACCCCGTCTCTACTAAAAATACAAAAAAAAAAAATAGCCAGGCGTGGTGGCAGGCGCCTGTAGTCCCAGCTGCTGGGGAGGCTGAGGCAGGAGAATGGCGTGAACCTGGGAGGCGGAGCTTGCAGTGAGCCGAGTTCACACCACTACACTCCAGCCTGGGAGACAGAGCAAGACTCCGTCTCAAAATAAATAAATAAATAAATATAAAAATACAAAAGACAGGTTAAAGCATATAGGGGATATAATAAGAAGGAGCACTGTGCATCTAATGTGAGTTCTAGAAGAAAATATTAAGCAGAATAGGAGAAAGGCAATATCGAACAGTTAATGGCTGACAGTTCTCCAAAATTAGTGAAATATACAAATATTCAGATTCAGGCCACGTTTAATTAGCATCTTCACTCTGTCTACTGAATTAATTAGGCTAATGCCAACACTTCATTAGCTCACATGAGAATCCTGGACTGACCACAGTCAAGGTACCCAGTCATGATGTCAGCCTTTAAAAGAGCAAGGGATAATGAGTTTAGTTGCTTGAATAAGCCTCATGGGTTGTTTCAAAATACTAGAACTGAAATTATGTATGGTCAATGTAGACTTTTTTTCAGAATCGGAAGCAGCATCCAGTAGGTGAGCTCTGTTAATTCTAACTCCTAGCTCAGCCATTCTGCAATTTCCAAAAGGAAAAATAGAGATAAAGGTGTGCATTTGGTGTGGAATACCATGAAAAGCATGCACTTAAGGCTCAGGACTCATGTAAGTCAAATTCTGACCCTGCCACTGTGCTTTAGATTCCTACCTACACAATGAAAATAAAAATACAGTGGAGAAAGGTTTGAGAATTAAATTGAGAGGTGACAATGTGCTAGCAGCCCTCACTCTCCCCGCCTCCTCGGCCTCGGGGTCCACTCTGGCTGCACTTGGGGAGCGCTTCGGCTCACCCTGCACTGTGGGAGCCCCTCTCTGGGCTGGCCAAGGCTGGAGCTGGCTCCCTCTGCTTGCGGGGAGGTGTGGAGGGAGAGGCGTGGGTGGGAACCGGAGCTTGGCAGGGCGCTCACAGGCCAGCGGGAGTTCCAGCCAGTGCCGGTGCAGGAGCGGGCGTGGGCTCAGTGGGCCCCACACTCAGAGCAGCAGGCCGGCACTGCTGGCCCTGGGCAGTGCTGGGCTTAGCACCTGGGCCAGCAGCTGCAGAGGGTGAGTGCCCTGGGTTCCCCAGCAGTGCCGGCTGGCCAGCACTGCGCTGGAGTTCTTGCCAGGCCTCAGCCGCCTCCCCATGGAGGAGGGCTGGGGACCTGCAGTCTGCCATGCCCCAACGCCCCCAACCCCGCCCCCGCACACACCGAGGTAGGCTCCCAGGCGGCCTGAGCCTTCCTGATGAGTGCCGCTCTCTGCTCCACCACGCCCGGTCCCATCAACTGCCCAGGGGCTGAGGAGTGCAGGTGCATGGCATGGGACTGGCAGGCAGTTCTGCCCAGGGCCCTGGCAAGGGATCCACTAGGTGAAGCCAGCTGAGCTCCTGAGTCTAGTGGGGACTTGGATAAGCTTTATGTCTAGCTAAGGGATTGCAAATGCACCAGTCAGTACTCTGTGTCTAGCTCTGGGTTTGTAAATACACCAATCAGCACTCTGTGTCTAGCTCAGGGATTGTAAATGCACCAATCAGCACTCTGTCAAAACGGACCAATCAGCTCTCCGTAAAATGAACCAATCAGCAGGATGTGGGTGGGCTCAGATAACAGAACAAAAAAGCAGGCTGCCAGAGCCAGCCAGTGGCAACTGGCTTGGGTCCCAGTCCGCACCCTGGAAGCTTTGTTCTTTTGCTCTTTGTAATAAATCTTGCTGCTGCCCACTCTTTGGGTCCATGACGCCTTTATGAGCTCTAACATTCACTGCGAAGGTCTGCAACTTCACTCCTGAAGCCAGCAAGACCATGAACCTACTGGGAAGAATGAACAAGCTCCACACGCACTGCCTTTAAGAGTTGTAACACTCACCGTGAAGGTCTGTAGCTTCACTCCTGAGGCCAGTGAGACCACGAACCCACCGGGAGGAATGAACAACTCCAGACGCACCGCCTTAAGAGTTGTAATACTCACCGCGAAGGTCTGCAGCTTCACTTCTGAAGCCAGTGAGACTACGAACCCACCAGAAGGAAGAAACTCCGAACACGTCCGAACGTCAGAAGGAACAAACTCTGGACACACCATCTTTAAGAACTGTAACACTCACCGCGAGGGTCCGTGGCTTCATTCTTGAAGTCAGTGAGACCAAGAACCCACCAATTCTGGACACAAAATGACTGAGATAACTTGTAAAATACAAGCCAGATCATAGGTACAGACTAAATTATTATTCCCCTTTTACCCCCATCCCTCTTCTTAGGTCATGACTTTCAGGCTTTTGCCCAAGACTGAGGCCAGATCCATGGTTCATTTTTAAACAAGTTGTCTGCTCTTTTGTTTTGTTTTGTTGTGTTGTGTTTTGAGATGGAGTCTCGCTCTGTTGCCCAGGCTGGAGTACAGTGGTGTGATCTCGGCTCACTGCAACCATTACCTCCCAAGTTCAAGTGATTCTCCTGCCTCAGCCTCCCAAGTAGCTAGAAGCTGGAACTAGAGGTGTGTGCCACCATGCCTGGCTAATTTTTGTATTTTTAGTAGAGACAGAGTTTCAGCATATTGGCCAGGCTGGTCTCGAACTCAAGTGATCTGCCTGCCTTGGCCTCCCAAAGTACTGGGATTACAGGCATGAATCACCGCACCTGGCCACAAGAAGTTGTTTACTCTTCAAAAAATGACCATTTTGGGTATAAAACCTTGTCAGAAAATGTGAAAAACTAAAATTATGTCTACTATTTCCCAACTTGAAGAGGTATATGGCAAGTCTAAAGGAATAGATATTCCCAACCATATCAGCCAGCCACTATGACTTAGGTGGGCAGTGTGTAAAGGTGGACAGGATGACAGAAGGCGGCAAAAAATCCAGCAGGGCAAGCTAGGTTTCAAGTCCAGACTTAGTACTGGCCAGGAAACAGAGGAAGACTATAGTCACAGCAGGCTGATATGCTGAAGATTTGGCTTCAAAGGTGAGGAACACAGGCAAAAAACCGTAAGTGAAAAGTTAGGGATTTCGTTTTTCAGGGACTGGCCAAAGACTAACGGGAGCCCCATCCCCAGATGATGTGGATCATGTGTCAGATTCCAGGCTTAGACAATGGAGATGAAAAGCTCAGTCAAGGACTGGGCCATACCACTGTTAACCCAATATGTAGTACAATACCTGGCATATAGTGAGCCCTTAATCTGTTGTTAATTCTGTTGAAGAAGTGATTAATGATCATGCAACCATAGTGACACCAGACAATGACACTGGAAGATCACTAGTAAGATTAACGCTGAGGAATACTATTCAGCCTTTAAAAAGAAGGAAATAGAGTCATTTGTGACAACACAGATGAACCTGGAGTACATTATGCTAAGTCAAATAAGTCAGGCACAGAAAGCGACTACTGCATAATATCACTTACATGTGAAATCTAAAAATGTCAAACTCATAGAGACAGAGAGTAGAGTGGCGGTTGCCAGGGCCTAGGGGGAGTAAGGGGCCACAGCCAGGAAATGGGAAGATACTGGTCAAAAGATAAAAAATTTTAATTAGACAGGAGAAATAAGTTCTGGAGATCTATTGCACAGCATGGAGACTATGGTTAATAATAATGTATTATATACTTGAAAATTGCTTGCAGCCATAAAAAATTAATGAGATCATGTCCTTTGCAGGGACACAGATGGAGTTGGAGGCCATTATCCTTAGCAAACTAAGGAACAGAAAACCAAATACCGCATGTTCTCACTTATAAGTGGGAGCTAAATGATGAGGACACATGGACACAAAGGTGAACAACACACACTGGGA
The DNA here is from genome assembly GCF_002776525.5 of Piliocolobus tephrosceles. Classification (NCBI taxonomy): domain Eukaryota; kingdom Metazoa; phylum Chordata; class Mammalia; order Primates; family Cercopithecidae; genus Piliocolobus; species Piliocolobus tephrosceles. The sequence goes on along the minus strand of NC_045445.1, from coordinate 36,061,168 downwards.
CCTATTGGAAGGAGAAGGTTTGGAGGAAGGAGAGGATCAGGAAAAACAACTAGTGGGTGCTAGGCTTAATACCTGGATGATGAAAAAATCTGTACAACAAACCCCTATGACACAAGTTTACCTATGTAAGAAACCCACACTTGTACTCCTGAGCTTAAAGTTAAAAAAAGAAAAAGTGAAAATAAACATGGAAAATGAGACCCATGCCTAATGTAAGTTACAGAAAAGAGAACAGAGAAAAAATAGGTAGCAGGAAATTAGCAAACAAATAATGGAGAATTTGCCTGATTTGAAGGGTGTGAGTTTTCAGTCTGAAAGAGTTCAGCAAGTGTTCGGCATAATAACACACACACACACACAAGTACATCATTTGAAACTCTAAGGTATGAAAAAAGAAAATTGCTAAAAGTAGATTTTAAATGTTCTCACCACAAAATAGTGATAACATATGTGAGGTAATAGATGTGTTAATTACCTTGATTTAATCATTTCAAAATGTGTATATGTATATTTAAAACATCAGATTGTATACCATAAATATATACAATTTTTATTTGTCAATTATACCTTAAAATCTAAAAGTATTTGGAATGAAAAAAATAAAGATTGACATTGGAACTGAGCGCAAGTTCTAAAGTCAAGCAGATTCACCCAATGGGAAAGACCACAGAAGCAGGGATCAGGCAGTCCCTAACATCACATGTGTAGGAGGATTGCTGGGGTTCTGGGGAACATTTTGTAAATGGGGTTGGATTTGGGGTACAGTGTATGTGTAGTGTATATGATGCTAAACATTTCTTTCATATCTTAAATGCATGTTAGGTAATTTTTTGGAATTTGGTGTTTTTCTCTTAAGAGAAACACACCATAATGTTCACTCCAGTGTTACATTTATTCCTAAGGGCACTCAAGGACTTGAGAAAGCAAACAGTCCATGTTGATGTATTTACACGAGCTTTTATCATGACCTACCTAGATCTGTGGTTCTTAACCAGGAGAGAGGATAAGGATATTTATCCCTGTAGTAGTTTTCTATTGCTTCATAACAAATTACCACAAGGTTAGTGGCTTAAAACAATGCCAGTTTATTAGTTCACAGTTCTGTAAGCCAGAAATCTGAGGACAGTGTGACTGGGCTTTCTGCTCAGGGTCTCACAAGGCTGAAACCAAGGTGTCAGCTAGGCTGCATTCACTTCTAGATCTTGGGGTCCTCTCCCAAGCTCCTGCTGGCTGTTGGCAGACTCCAGTTCCCTGCAGCCACAGGACTGAGGTTCCCATTTCCTTGCTGACTATTAGCTGGAGGTTCACTCTCAGCTCTTAGAGGCCACCCACAATCCACACCGCATGGCCCTCGTAGGCAGTGCACAGTATAGATGTTTGTTTTCATCTAGGCCAGCCAGAGTGCATTTTTCTGACTTCCTCTTCCCCATCAGCCAGAAAAAAAATCTCTCTGCTTCTAAAGAACTCATGTAATTAGGCCACATCCACCTATATAATCTGCCTAATCTTTTTTTTCTTCCTTTTTTTGAGACAGAGTCTCACTCTGTCACCCAGGTTGGAGTGTGATCTCGGCTCACTGCAACCTCTGCCTCCCATGTTCAAGCGATTCTCCTGCCTCAGCCTCCTGAGTAGCTGGGATTACAGGCATGCGCCACGATGCCTGGCTAATTTTTGTATTTTTAGTAGAGACAGGGTTTCACCATGTTGGTCAGGCTGGTCTCGAACTCCTGACCTCATGATCCACCTGCCTCAGCCTCCCAAAGTGCTGGGATTACAGGCGTGAGCCACCATGCCCAGCCTAATCTACCTAATCTTAGAGTCAACTGATTTGGAACTTGAATCACATCTGACAAATCTCTTCACAACAGCGTCTAGATTAGTTTGGGACTGAATAACTGGGAGAGGTGTGTACACCAGGGGCTGAGAATCCTGGGGGCCATCCTAGAATAGTGCCTACCACAACCCCCCAATGTTGAGATGTACCCAGTTAGATAAAGCATACCATAAAAAATGAAAAAAAATCAAACAATTGCTTTTTTACTTGTTGCAATATTATTATTTTAGATACTTCACTCATTAACGTGCTTCATTTGTTGCAGGCTAATAAAACTCCAAACTCTGGAAAGGTAATGAAAAAATAAAACAATCAAATCAAATCAAAGTGTAACCTGAGGCATGTCACCACTTTCAACATCTCAGTTTTCACATTTGTAAAGTAAAGGTGATAATATGATCTTTCCTACCCTTAAAGTGCTTAAGAGTTCAAGCTCTGAATTCAGCAGGCCCTGGGCTCAAATCCTGACCACTAAAAACTAGCTGTGAAACACAGGGCAAATTACTTAACTCTTCCAAACCTGAATTTCCCTACCTGTAAAATGAGGATAATAGTAGCGTCTTCTTCATATAGTGTATGAATTAAGTGAAATAATATATGCAGAGTACTTAATGTGGTGCCTGTTACCTAGTAAGCACTAATTTAATGATAGTGATTATATTATCATTAAATAATAGATGAAAGTGTCTTAGAAAGTATGAAGAACTATTGTTATGTAACATATAATTGGCCGGGCATGGTGGCTCACGCCTGTAATCCCAGCACTTTGGGAGGCTGAGGTGGGCAGATCACGAGGTCAGGAGTTTGAGACCAGCCTGGCCAACATGGTGAAACCCCGTCTCTACTAATAATACAAAAATTAGCCAGGCATGGTGGTGCATGCCTGTAATCCCAACTACTCGGGAGGCTGAGGCAGGAGAATCGCTTGAACCTGGGCAGTGGAGGTTGCGGTGAGCCAAGATCGCACCATTGCACTCCAGCCTGGGCAACAAGAGCGAAACTCCGTCTCAAAAAACAACAACAACAACAAAAGAAACAACAAAAAAAATTATTACTAGCTACACATAGAGAAGATACCATTAAACAGAAACTGTACACATATAGTGGACATGTATAGTATCTACACATATTATTGCATATTTATTTAATGCACCACCTTAATTGTGTAGTCAAAATTCCCATTTATCTGTCTCTGAACACATTCAGGTAAATGTATCAGTATATATTCCCAAGATAAACATACTACAGAGAATTGATAACCATGTTTGAAAAGATGAAAGGTTTTTGTATGGACTTAGTAACTGGAATCATAACCAGTGGATGAAAATTACAGAAATGTAGATTTGGGCCAAATGAAATGAAGAAATCTGCTAACATTAGAGGTTACCAAAAAATTGATTGGATAAATACTAAACTCCATGTCCTTGAATGACCATTTATTGGTGAAGTTTGTAGAAGGAATTCATCTATGAGATATGAGGCTTGAACTAATGACCTTTAAAGTTCCTTCCCACTTCCAGATACCATCACATTGGGGATTAGATTTCAACATATGAATGAATTTTGAGAGAACACAAACTGTCTATAGCACCAGAAAATTCTAGTTGTTACTGTTGAGTGTGTGTGTGTATGTGTATATTAGCCTGGTGATTGATATTTCTATATAAATATTTGCTGTTAGATTGAGTTTCAAGCATTTAAAAAAAATAAAGATACCATGGGCGGTGGACAAAAGACATCTTCTCAAGTTTGTGACCCAGAATAATTTTTTGAAGGATAAAGTTCATTATGTCCTTATTCATTTCTCTTTAGATCACGTCATATATACTTAATGTTTTGAAAAACAAAATTATGCTTAGTCCATATTGTTAGAAGTATACCTCCAACCTTGCTCCAAAAAGCTCCACATCTGTTTCACAGATTCACCATTTCTAGTTGCTTTACAAATTGCCATTACTTATTCTCTTTATGTGTCAGGCTTGCAGTGCAGAAAATACGACTTTCTACTGGTAGACTAATTGCATTTCAAGATTTGCTTTGTGGGTATTTTTCAAAGTTCAGCTTCTTGGTGGTATTTATTGAAGTGTTCCAGAAACTGTTTTACCTACATTAGGCCCAGGACTCATAGTTATGCACTATGTTGGAAATGAATTTTAGATCTTAATTTTGTGTGTAAATCTACCTTGTATATGATTGGTTATATGTTTTCTTTTAATAATTCCCTCTTACTTAAACAAAGTAATACATATTTGTTGTAGAAAATCATTACACAAAGGCACAAATAAGGCACAAACCTCTTATTATTATTATTATTTTAGTCAGCAACAAAAGATGCTCGCCGTAAATCCTTTGTGAATATTTTTCCAGAATTCTCCATACACAGAGGTATACACATGTGCATAAATGACTGACATGAATGGGATTATTCTATACACAGTATTCTGTAACATCTGTTTTCATTTAACACTTTATGAGCTCTTTTCATGTCAATGTATATAGAGACTTACCCCTTAATAACTTATATAAACATGCTGCTACTGTCTGCTAGTATCCTTTTGCTTGTGTGTTTTGCTAGTATCCTTTCCTTCAAAGCACATCCACTGAATATTTTATGCAGTCCTAGTAAGGAAGATAACCACAGTAGTCTCTCCTGATTTGGCGAGTGGCAAGGAATCAGCTGACCCAGGCCTGAACAAATGAGAGTTCTGTATGCTCCTAGCTAGATGGGCCTTCTAAGACCAATTAACATCCTCTCTGAGATTTAATATATAAACACTGACAGAGAAAGTCTCACTTCCTTTGGGACTGAAAGTTATTAAGACATTATAAGCTAAAGTTCCTTGTAGCCATCTTCACTAACTACAAGAAGGAAGTTGTTTGCAGTAGGAAAATTGAAGCCAAAGCACAAGAAGAAGCAGATGGACAGAAAGAGAGAGCATATTGATATATCTTGGGCCCTGGATCCAGCCATGCCTGAAGCTACCACATCTGGACTACAGTCAGTTCTGCTATAAAGGGGCATGGGCATTCCTAAAAATCACTCTGCTATGCAAAATTGTTCAATAAAAACCACAAGACTTATGGGGAAAATGGGGTAGGGGCACAACATTCAAAAATTTCATCAGTGATATATACACAAAAAGATATGAACCTAATAAAAATGGCAGTACAGTTTTACACATGTAAAATGATTAGGAAATACATAAATGCTACAATAAAGATGGCACTTTATTTTGAAAAAGACCTGAAATTTGCTTGTGGAAGTAGGTATCAGAAGGGTTGCAGGTTGTAGACCAGGTACAGTGGCTCATGCCTGTAATCCCAACACTTCGGGAGGCCAAGGCAAGAGGATCACTTGAGGCTAGGAGTTCAAGACCAGCCTGGTCAACATAGTGAGTAATATTAAACCCTTTCCTGTCAACATTATGTCTCATATCACCTAACACTGTAAATAAAAAAATATTTTTTCCTGAGTTATCACTTTAGCTCTTGTTTGTAACAAAAGGCTACATGCATTAGGATGTACTTGGAACACTGATGTTCTGAGTGACTCGTTACCCTTGGGGTTGAAGCAAAATTGGCCTCAAGGATGTTGCCAGTTTGTATTATTCTTGCCAAGAGGAGAGAATGAACATCTCACAGATAAGTTGTTCCATACAGTGGCTGTGGCATCTAGTCTTTGGAGAGTAGAGTACTTGCTATGCAGATAAGCAATTTAGTTAAGCATAAAAATTTTCCTTAAACCCACCTTACCCTTAGATCTATGAAATTTTAATAGTCATTGGGAATGACCTAGGGAGGAAAGGTTTTATTCTTATCTACACACATGATTTTGCAGCATCATATGATCTGCTGAAACCATTTAATTTGAGGGTATTTTTAGTTCTGAGGTATCCTAGAAAATAGTAACTTATGGACAAAGGATCTGCAAATTTTTCTGTAAGAAAGGCCTGATAGTAAATATTTTAGGCTTTGTGGGTCACACAGTCTCTGTCCCTGCTACTCAACTCTGCCATGATAGTGGCCATATGTAATACACAAACAAATAGTCCTGGCTATGTTCCAACAATATGCTATTTACAAAAACAGAGAGTGGGACAGATTTGTCCAGTGGACCATAATTTGCCAACCTCTGCTTTGAACCAATAGTTTTTCATTTGTTCTTTTTTTTTAATTGGGCCTTAGGACAGTCTCTGGAGATTCAAGGAAGGTCAAACAGACAGGGACCTCAACTTTGAAACCCTGTTTCAAATACAGCAGTTTTTATTTTGTATACTATACGGACTTTTGCATAAAACTAAGTTTGATTAAGGTTCCATTTCTAATACAGAGAAAAGCTTCAAAACCACTGCCTTGGATGATACTTAAAATCTGCTGCTTTAAAACTCAAGAACTGATATTTCAGGCGAAATAAACACATCTTTTACATTTTTAAAAGTGATGATGGGCAGTAATTATATGTGTTTTAACGTTTCCAGCAATTCATTCTAGCAATTGGCTTTCTCATGCAATTGATAAAAGCATTTAAACAGACAACTTTAAAAGCTCTAAAAATGTTACCAGTTTATCATTCCTATTCATTTTACCTTTTTCTAAGTATAATGTTTAAGGCAGCTTAAAAGGTCCAAGATACGGTATATTGAAAAAAAAAAAAAAGCACCAAACTAGGACTCCGTATTTGTCTCCACTGCTAGATTATTAGCTCCTTGTAGGTAGAAACTTAAGTTGTCTTTTTCTGTTCTGTCTTTGTTACTATTGCTATTGTTTTTGAGACAGGGTCTCGCTCTGTCGCCCAGGCTGCAATGCAGTGGCACAAGCTCAGCTCACTGCAACCTCCGCCTCCCGGGTTCAAGCGATTCTCCTACCTCAGCCTCCTGAGTAGCTGGGACAACAGGCAAGTGCCACCATGTCTGGCTAACTTTTGTATTTTTAGTAGAGACAGGATTTTGCCAGGTTGGCCAGGCTGGTCTCAAACTCCTGACCTCAAGTGATCCGCGCAGGTCCACGCATCTCGGCCTCCCAAAGTGCTGGGATTACAGGTGTGAGCCACCGCGCCGGATCTAGTTGTCTTTTTAATCTATAAATTGTCCTTAGCATCTAGAACACCACATGACACCAAATTGTGTATGTTTACTGAACTGAGTGACTGGTTTCCATACACGGAATTTTTTTTTTTTTTTTTTTTTTTGGTGAGACAGGGTGTGGCTCTGCTGCCCAGTCTGGAGTGCAGTGGTGTCATCTCAGCTCACTGCAGCCTCAACCTCCTGGGCTCAAGCGATTCTCCCACCTCAGCCTCCACAGTAGTTGGGACCATAGGCACATGCCAGCACACCCAGCTAAATTTTGAAGTTTTTGTAGAGACGGGGTTTCACCATGTTGCCCAGGCTGGTCTGAAACTCTTGAGCTAAAGAAATCTGCCTGCCTTGGCCTCCCAAAGTGCAGGGATTACGAGCGTGAGCCACCGCGCCTGGAACTAACACCTCTATCATATAGAGAAAACTAACTTTTTTTTTGGAAGACATAAATTCACTATCAGATAACTAGGAAGAGAATACATTCAGGTAGTTACATCTTTCCATAAATGTATCTTTCCCTACCTTATATCTTGCATCTTTCCATAATCCAAAAAGAAAACAAAAAAACCTATCTTAGCAAAACGTTTTTAAAAGTTAGTACTTTGAGTTACATTTTTATATCTAGGAAGTTAATTAACATGTTTAAGATACATAAAACCTAATAATTTTTAGGTTTGACAAAAGTCATACCCTCACAAGGATCCACAAATCCCTTGTCTCCAATTCTGAAGCCCCAAAAGCTCTGGAAACCAAGTTTCTGGGGTTTTATAAGTAATTTATTTGACAGTCAAATAAGTCTATCCTAAACTTATTTGGCAGAAGCGTCTGACTCAAACTGAATGAGGTTATTTACTTGTATTTATTTATCCCGTACGAACAATCATGTATCTTGCTGCAAAAATATTAATATATTTGATTATGCAGTGTTTTCCCTAAATTCCCTGGGGTATTATAGAATATGCAGTATATGACATTTGGTTTTTACCGAAGTCCACCAGACCACAGCAGACCTTGCCCTGATTGCTTGACAAAGTCTAGAGCCCCTTTCCAGCCTCTCTGAGGCCATACCCCTGGCTCCAATCCAGCCTTTTCTTGAGTAGTAATTGAGGCTGCTCGAACAGCTCAAAATGCCTATCATGACGTCAGTTGGAGAAACAAATATGCTGTGTGATCATATTGAAAGTCAATGTTATCACCTTGATGGTCAATGACCCGTGGTTTAAGAACATTTCGGTTTTTTAAAAAGTACCTTTCTATTTTTATCACCGGACGCTGGGCAGTTGAGGATCAGAATTAAGCCATTAGCTCGCAGGCTTGCAATGATATCTGCTCAATAAATATTTACCATTTAGCTGACGCACATCTTGGGCAGTAAGAACTTCTCTCACATTGTGTCGGCAGCGACAGACGTGTGCGGAGAAAAAGTAACCGGAGGCCTTATATTGGCTCAGCTCCAGCAATAAATCCATCATTACTCCATGGAATTGGCACACTCCCCGGGTATCTCTCAAGGACCCCACCCTCTGGCAGGCAGGATCGTATCTAGAGATCTCAATTAAAGATCTCCTAGTCAATAAGGGCGAGTTATTCTAGTAACGCCAGAGGTGGTGGACCTGCCGACGCCCTAGGGTGGGACATTCCGGGCTTGGATAGTAAGACATCGTAAATATACGCCAAAATGTCCACACCAACGTTTCCCGAGAGCATTTCTTTACAAGAAGAAGACCGACCCAAAATCATCCCTCTCAAAATCCGTCTCTTTGGAACTGCAGTCAGGGAGTAAGGCGTTCTGAGTGACCCCACCTACGTCGGGCGCGCGCTCTCAAAGCCCGGGCACCAAGCTGCTAGACTCCTCCCTTCGGGAGGCTCAACCCCTCCCTTCTCGGCTACTTCCGGTCCTCACCGAACGCCCTCAACGCGCTTGCGCCGTTTTGATAGGCTTCCCGGGCAGAAGTAATCAGAGCGCTGCCTCTCTGGAACCGCCCCCGCCACCTCTTCGCCCCGCCCACGTGTTACCGCCCCTCCCGAAATCTCGCGAGGGTAGGTGCGCGTCGGTATTTTGCGGGCAACTAGCTCTTCCAGCTGCTCTAAATTGCTGCTGCGGGAGAAACTGGAGCCGCTGTCGCCGGCGCGCCCTTCCTCCCCAACTGCGAAGAGCCACCGCCTCTTTTGCGCTCCTTATACACCTATCACTGGGAGCGGTGGCAGCAACAGTCCGTGGACCCACCGCCGCCTCTTCAGGCGGCCGCTTTGCCGGTCATTCCCGAAGCCCGGCAACTGAGGGCGGCCACCTTTCCTTAACAGTCTCCTCTCTTCAGATCGTCTGCTCCCTCAGCCTCGCCCGGGACCCACTTCCCCAGTCTCACCCGGGTGGAGGTCGACGAGGAGGAGACAAGAGTCACCCTTCCTCCAGGCGGCGCCGGCCCCCTCACCCGCGGGTGTGTCCTATAAATGGCGTCGGAAAGCGACACCGAGGAATTCTATGATGCCCCTGAAGATGTGCACCTAGGGGGCGGCTACCCCGTGGGGTAAGTAACTGCAGCTGTGGCCAGGAAGCCGGGCATCCCAGGCCCCCCGCATCTCCTGTGCCTTCCCCCTACGCCCCTCCCAGGTCCCGCTGTGTCTGCCACCGCTGTTCCTCTCCGTCTCACTGGAGCGCTTCAGAACCCAGACCTGGGGCTTCTTAGGGTGGGGTGACGCGGAGAAGGGACAGTCGCCCACCTCGGGCAGCCTCCCGGCCGTTTCCCTACTGAACGGTCCCAGGGTCTCTCTCGGAGCCCGTTTCTCTTCTGATCCAGCCTTCTGTGAGGGGGAACAGCTTACGAGCCTGAGAGTCGGAGATTTGTATCTGTGGGGTTCTGAGCTTACCTTTCAAACATCGGTTTTGGCCTCGGGGACCGGAGATTAAAGGAGCAGTAACAGGAGAAATGTAACTTGTAGTTTTTTATCCTCCCGTTTACCGCTAACTTACCTATTCACTTCAGAGGTGGCTGTAACTCTCCCCTATTTGCCGTCCTCTTTTTCTTGCACACAGCGAAAATGAGCGGGGGGGAAGGTTGGGTATTTGCTTAAGAAAGTCCTCTAGCGAATGTACTCTAGATCAACAGTGTTTTATTAAAATAACACCTTGTCATGAGTTAAAGGAAATCGAATACACGGTCCCTGTTAGGAAGAATGCGGTCTAAAAGGATGACCGGACAGAAGAAATGTGCACAACTGACTGCAGAGGGACAAACAAGTGCTGAGTAATCTGGTGATTGGAAGGAGAGCCCCAGCTTTGTGTTCTTTATCTAATTCTGCACGATGTTTTAGTGGTGATTAATATGGGTGATTCTGAATAGGAAGTACAGTAGTTGGAATGCTCGCTTGACTAGGACTTGTATTTACTTACCCACTTCTCCACTTTTCAAAGTTGGAGTAGTGCTTTAAAGCGATTTCGCCGAACTCCCCTATGAATGTACGTGGAAGTAGAGACAGTGAAATATATTTTCATGCTGTAAGAACTTGAGGATTGGTAAAATTTGTATGTTAGTATAAAGGACTAATATGGTTCCAGAAGTTCACTGCCTTCAATTCTCATACTTACTCCGTGGGAGAAATACCCTCTGTGATGCAAGTATAGTTAGCCATGCATGCTAGAAGTCATTCTAAAAACTAATGTGTGTTTATACACAATATACACCAAAAAGTTACAGTAATAAAATCAGAAAGCATTGTACTTTGGTAGATTTCAGATATGTGTCTTTCCAACAACCTTCATGTCACTGTTGTGGGATTTTGGGGTGGCAATGGCCAATCTTGAGATGGCACCGAATCTCCTTCAAGTTCAATATCTGAGACAAGTTTAGAGCTAAGTGTAGAGGATAGGAAATACATTTGGGTTTTGAAATGTATTGGATTTCCGTGAAATTTAATTTTTTTGTGTGTGGTTTTCCCTTCACAGTAATGAACTGACAATTCAGATTAAATGAGAGACCAAGTCCTTTGGTGCTTTTGTGTGTGTGTATTGGGGTGGGGGAGGGAAATCATCAGTTTATGAGATGATCAGTTTAGAACTACTCTGTGGATATTGTTTCTTTCTATTGAGTAAGTTTAATTTCAAAGGATGCAAGTTATATCAGGACCTGTGTAAACTGTCTAGTCCAGTACCTGGGCACAGAGAAAGCATTCACAGTGTTCGTGCTGGTCTCCTTCCTTTCGTGGCACTGGCATATTTGTTAACTTTACACAGAGCTTACTTTGGGAGATATATAGAACTTGGAGCTATTTTACGTATCTAAACCGGATGAGTCATTTTGACAGAATTGATAGAGTCACTTCTTCCCTCATGAGATAATATAGCTTCTCAAGCACTTTGATCCTCTGATATTAGGTGAAGACTAAAAAAGTTTCTCAGAACTCAGCTTTCTAATTTTCACTTTAACCTGCCCAATTACTAAGTGTGTTGAGCTCTATGGATAAAACTACAGGGTCAGTTTGTGGATTTCAGGGCTCCTTTCTGTATTAGAGGATTGGAAAGAGAATAGACTAATCTGGAGAATTGCATCTGAAAAGAACTGGCAGCACTGAGAGGGTAGAAAAAGGTTAGCATCATTTACATTTTCCTCTATCCTTTGTTAAAGGTTGTATCATTTGCATAAGACACTATGAGGAGATCTGGGTGGGCAATTTATAACCTGGAAATGTAGTGAGAAATCTTGATTTGTGGAGACAGATTGCGTTACTAGATACTGGTCATCAGAAATATGTTCTGTTCCTTGATATGATCTGGAGCGGCAAACTATACAATTTCTAAGGTTAATAGACGGAATTTGGGCACTTCAGAAATGTTCCTTGCTGTTGTGTGTTTGGGAGTACACAGACTATGTCAACAAATTGTAGTAAACTGAATAGGCAGTGGAGACTTATCTCGTCTTTTGTTAATTAGCACATTCCTAATACACAGGCTGTTTCCTAAAATTAATTTATGTCTTGCATTTTCCTTCAAATGATGTCTTCGGCTTTATTAATCTACTCTTTGAAAGCAAATTTAATAAGAATCAGCCCAGTTTTTTTAGAGACTTTTAATTCCAATATAGCCTACTTTTCCACAGTGGCAGATCATCTTCACTTGCCCAGCTTTGCAATATATACCATATTTATAATGCTTTTTTATTGGTATTTTAGGTCAGGGTTTCTTATTTTCTTTTTTCTTTTTCTTTCTTTTTTTTTTTTTTTTCTTTTTCAAGACAGGGTCTCACTCTGTTGCCCAGCATGGAGACGTGGCAAGATCATGGCTCACTGCTGCCTCAAACTCCTAAGCTCAAGTTATCTTCCCACAGGTGCATACCACCCTGCTCAGCTAAAGGCTTTTTTAGAGATGGGGTCTTGCTATGTTGCCCAGGCTGGTCTCAAACTCCTGGCTTCAAGCAGTCCTCCCACCTCAGCCTTCCACGGTTCTGGGATTACTATCGCATGAGCCATCTCGCCAGGGGCAGGTTTTCTCATTTTTATCTTCATTTTTACCTTCATTTTTATGTATGAGGAACTTTTTTTTTTTTTTTTTCCGAGACCGAGTCTCACTCTGTCACCCAGGCTGGAGTGCAGTGATGTGATCTCTGCTCACTGCAACCTTCACTTCCCGGGTTCAAGAGATTCTCCTGCCTCAGCCTCCTGAGTAGCTGGGAGTACAGGTGTGTGCCACCACGCCCAGCTCATTTTTAGTAGAGACAGGGTTTCACCATGTTGTTCAGGCTGGTCTTGAACTCCTGACTTCATGATCCGCCCACCTCAGCCTCCCACAGTACTGGGATTACAGACGTGAGCTGTGCCTGGCCTAGGAACCTTAGACTCAGAGACGGTTAAGTGAATTGTCCTAGGAGAGAGCTTTTAAGTAGCAGAACTGGGATTTGAAACCAGATCTTCAGACTCCTAGTCCAGTATTTTTTTTTTTTTTTCTGTGGAGGGCAGTGAGAGCAGGGACAGAGAGGTGGAGAGAGATCCTCCCCTGGTAGATTCTGGAGTAAAATGCTTTAGGACCAAGTTGCTGAATTTAACTGATACATCTTTAAAACCAGCAGCCCAAACTTTTTTGTTCTCTTGGCAAGAAATTCCACTTTCTTTCAGCAAAGTGTGTTTTCGTTTTGTCATAGGAATTTTGCAAGATCATACTCTATTGCAGCTAGGAGGGACATCTATCTAGTTAAACTCCTTCGTGTAAAATGTTGTGAAAACTGAAACCTAGAGAGAGAAAGGAACTTGTAAAAGCTGCCACAGCAAATTAATGGTGGAGCTAGATCTAGAACCTGATCAGTTTGACTGTCTGGCGTTCTTTCTGCTACCGGGCTGTCTTTTGATAGAGCAGGAAAGAGAGGAGGAACTGTGTGGTATACTAGAAAAGAGCCCTGAACTGTGAGTCATTTATTTCCTCGTCTTTAAACTGAGGGGATTACACTCTTGAGAACCCTTCCAACTCTAAATGTCTTTATATTGAGGTTTAATAGTGTGCTTGTATTGATAAGCTTTTATTCTTGGTAAATCTTTCCGTGATTTTTTTTTAACCTTTTAGTTTAACTTAATGGTGTTTGGTACATAGTTCGAGACCCATAAATTTGAAATTAAGTATTCACTGGGTAAATTATATATGAGATGAATGCCCCTGCTAGCTCATGTGGTTTATACTTACACATACTAGAGGCTGGCACTGAGAACATGTTGTAAAAATAAATGTAACATTTTCAGCACTCTTTTTTTTTTTTAGTGGCAGCCAAAATATTTTTGAGGCCTTGGAAGAAGGATAGAATCATAACATTTTTAGAGTAGGAAGGGACTGGAGATCATTTTAGCCCAGCCTTCCCTTTTAACTGAAAGTGAAATTTAGATCTGAGAGGGGAAGTGACACATTGCTAATAAGGGCAGACTGGAACTAGCTCCCAGGTCTCTTGATACCTCACTTATACCATGCTACCATGTCTGTGGACGGAGGGAAAGTATTGCTGGGTATTCCTGCCATAGGTTTCTGGCACTTACCCTATTAGCTGGGCTCTTAAGATGATTTACTTGACTGTTTCTTCATACCTTGCCTATCAGAGGCCTTGAACTGTTGTAGAATCCTAAGTTTGCCCACTAGTTTTCTCCAAGCCAGGGTGAAAAACAATGGCAAAATAGCTTGTCTAAGAACAGTGATTATTTGTATTATTTTATTCTTAAGCGTTTAGTTAGTATTAACTGCAGTCTATCACATTCAGGTTGGAATAATGATAAAATGTTAAGTCATGGGAACTGAGACCAAACTGTCCTGAATAATTGTTAGGTCTGAAAAACAAAAAGGTGTGTAGCTGCCTTTGTTGAAAACTCAGCTTCTCACTTTACTTAGGTGTCAGAAACATTTCTCTCTGAATTGAAAATTGATACAAATTTTAATTTAAAAAATATCTGTGCAATATTTATTATTTTAGGAAAATTTCCTTAAAAATGGCTGTTTGTTGAGGAGTTGACATTTGATCACAAATTTGATTACTGAAGGTTTTGTGAAGTGATAGAAATATATTTACCAATGCTGTTTTATCACACTCATGTAACATCATATTGAAGTGAGAAAAAAAAAACCCTCTACATATTAATTAGTAAATTCAAGTTCTAAATTTAGTGACATACGGCCAGGCACCATTTTTCACGCCTGTAATCTCAGCACTTTGGGAGGCTGAGGTAGATGGATCACCTTAGGTTAGGAGTTTGAGACCAGCCTGGCCAACGTGGTCAAACCCCATCTCTACTAAATATACAAAAATTAGCTGAGCATGGTAGCACACACCCAGCTACTTGGGAGGCTGATTCAGGAGAATCGCTTGAACCCGGGAGGCGGAGGTTGCAGCGAGCCGTGGTTGTGCCGCTGCACTCCAGCCTGGGCAACAGAGCAAGACTCCGTCTCAAAAAAATAAAATAAATAAATAAATAAATAAACAAGTTATATTTAGTGAGTTCCAACTATCAATTGATAACTCATGGGGGTAGGATAGTCCATAGTGGCATGGCAATTTGGGGGCTCAAGTTGAATCTGTATGAACTCCTGTAAATTGAAAACTTTATTCTCTTCTTGTGATAATCTACTTCATAAGATAGGACAGATAAAATTTGTTTTCTTTTTTTGCTTGTTGAGACAGGTCTCACTCTGTCACCCAGGCTAGAGTGCAATGGTGCAATCTCAGCTTACTGCAGCCTCAACCTCCCCAGGCTCAGGTGATCCTCCCACCTCAACCTCCCAAGTAGCTGGGACCACAGATGTGCACCACCATGCCTGGCTAATTTTATATATATATATATATATATCCGTTTTTTTTTTTTTTTTTTTTTGGTAGAGATGGGGTTTCACCATGTTGCTCAGGCTAGTCTCGAACTCCTGGGCTCAACTGATTGACCCAGCCTCGACCTCCCAAAGTGCTGAGATTACAGGTATGCACCACTGCACCTGGCCTTTGATTTTAAAAAATATTAAAAACCTAAATAGTTTTAGGATGTGAAGTACAGTGGTGGTCTTAAACAGAAAATAATTTCTAATTACTGGTATTTTAGACTTACTGTATAACCTTTACATTACCAAACACATGTGTTTGTACTCTTCAGTTCATTGTTAAGACTTTGACAAAATCAGGTGAATTTGCCAGGGAAGCACCTTTAAGAGGCTGTTTGTTTCTTCCTCATACTCTGCAATTTTGGTAGTTACTTCCTGGGGTAGTATGAGAGGTGAAGGAAGGGAGTATAAAGAGATCATGCAGGTTGTGGTGATGGAGGTGGAGGAGGTAAAGGTAGCCCCAGCAGTAGGTATAGAGACCAAGTTACAGTGCTGCTTCCTGGGGCATGGATAACTGAGATACGACAAATCCCATCATTTTGATAAACATGTTCACAGCATGAATTAAATAACCCCTTCTCTAAAAGATTAATAACCTATAAGAAATACCTCAAATCAAAGTTAAAGTAGCAAAAATTGTAGGTACTTTATGATGTCCTACTGATACTTAGCTTGAATTGATAAATAACCTATGTTTCTCATTTCTATCCATAGTTAGGCTAATATCTACAAACTTTCACAAGGTCTGTTCCCCTCTCACTGTTGGATATTATTCAGCTAACCAGCTACTCTTCAGAGTGAAACTTTTTCTATTCCCTTATTTCAAACTCAGCAGTCTTTGTGTTAGTCTGTCATCTCATGATTCAAAACCGAGGAAAAAGCACCTACGACATAATGTGGGCCTCATACCTGATGGCAACCCCAGTGTTTTTCCTCAGTCAGTATACAAATTTATCTTGGTTACTATAGCAACCAGTCTATCAGTTATTCTTCTAGCTCTTTTGCCTTCTCTCAGATACTAGGATTACCATATAATCAGGTTCTGCCAGAGCGCTTCAGGTCTTAGAGTTCTATTACCAGCGGCAACTGTCTGGCAGTTCACAATTTGGCATTCCATCAGTCAGTTGTTTTTTAAGTCCACAAAACCTTTTTGTCTCCAAACCTTTTTAAACATTTTCAACATATACAGTTTAACAAAAACATATTTAGGCAGCAATTTCCTCATACTAATTTTCTCAATCCAGTGTTAGTCATTGCCCTGAAGATTGAATGCATTGCATCACTGCATCCAGTAGCCATCCCTTTATAATAACAGGTAGAATTGATTTCCAGATGGAGGGTGACCATTTACGAAATATATTTGCAAATGTGATTTTAGACTCAGTATCATCACAAACTAGCTAAAATGACTTAAAAGCATCTTGATCATTAGCAGCTACCAAATAACCCAGCTTTTAACAAAAATGATTTCTGTAGGTTGTAGAAAGAATGTTTAGCCTTTAGATTAATTCATTTTAATTTGAGAAAGCTGTTTAGAAAACTAATAGGAAGTGTTATCTTGCTTTTGTAGCCCTTGAATAAACAGGAAGAGAACAGTAAAGACTGAATAGTTGTATGGGTCTTTATTTTTTAAAAGCCATATGTCTTTCATTTTTTAAATATTTATTTGACATACTTTTTTAACTCTTAAAAGCCTCAGAATTCATGTAACTAAAATAGTTTTAAATTATAAATATGTTTACCTGTTCTGCTCAAAATAAGGATTGGCCAGGTACAGAAGCTCATGGCTGTAATCCCAGTGCCATGAGAGGCTGAGGTGGAGGGATCACTTGAAGCCAGGAGTTTGAGATCAGCCTGGGCAATGTAGCAAGACCTCATCTCTACAAAGTTTTTAAAAGTTGTAGTAGGGCATGATGGTGCATGGCTGTAGTCCTAGCTGTTTGGGAGATTGAGGCAGGAGGATTGCTTGAGCCCGAGAGGTCAAGGTTGCAGTGAGCTACGATCACGCTACTGTACTCTGGCCTGGGCAGCAGAGCCAGACTCTGTCTCTTTAAAATAAAAGCAAAAACAATAAAACTATAAATTATGATAATGCTTCAAGGAAATCTTTAATTGTACAAGTAGACTTTAGAGCGGTTTCACTTTCTCCAGAGTCCTGATCTTTAAACTTTTTCAAAGGAGGAGTCAGTTTTTAAAAAACTCTGAGGATGAAATATAAGATTTTTTGAAACTTCTAAGGGAAAACTTGAATGGTTTTTTTTTTAAATTATTATACTTTAAGTTCTGGGGTACATGTGCAGAACGTGCAGTTTTGTTACATAGGTATACATTGAATGGTATTTTCTAATAGGTATGCTATACAGAACAAGCCATACCTGTAACAAGCTATCTATATCTGTATAAAACCTACTTGGCCGCTACTAATTGTAATAGACTATTCTAGTACAAAACTCATTGAATCGTGGGCATTCTTATGAACCACAAATCAAACTTTCTAGAGAACCTATAAATAATATGTAGTGCTATATGCAAACTCACTGTCTCAGAAGCTCAAGAGAAGAGGTGGGAGTATTCTTTCTGACATTGTTCTTGAACTGGTAAGAATAGCTGTGGATGAACTTAATATCCACAGTCCTCTTAATTCTGTGCCTGAAAGTATTCATCGAAATTGGAAGACTGAGGGAATCATCTTTCTGGTTATTAGCAGTGCTGTTAACAATTGAATGTTTTTTAAAATCTGTCTTTTAAAATATATTACCTATCCATGCCAAACTAAAATGGCAGGTGGATTGAACATTTCACTCAGCCCCAACTCCACCCCTTTCACTGCCAGCTTTTTCTTTCCTAGCTTACTCATCGTCATTAGTACAGAAATTTCCTAGCATAACTACTTCTTGTCCCTTAAAACTGAGAAGGGCAGTGATGGAAGAAATATAAAGAGTGGGAAACTTTTGGAAGAAGTAAGGGAAAAATTGGTTACGTTGGATATGGTGGACAAGTTGATAAAGATTGTTTAGTGTTACAGGTGGGGCTTAGTCTTTGGATTAGTGAAAGATAGGTGAGCAAAATGAACAGGTAGCTTGATAAAACTAGTAGCTTTGTAAGTGAAAGCAAGTAGGTTTGTCTGTATTTTGCAATCGGTATTTTATCTTTATTAGCTTGGCTTAAGGGTTAAGGTTAATGATTGAGATCAGTTCTTTTTCCTTTAAGTGCACGTTACTGTGCCTATTATGTCCCAGATCATAGCCCTTAGCTGTTGACTTTTAACCTTTGCCTTATTTCCCAGCATGGTCCACAGTTATGTGTACTAGCGCACACAAGTTTTAGTTGGGGAACAGGGTGGTGAGTAAGCATGCTCTGTGGTATCTACTGCTCTTCACAACTTCTTCTGCTTTTGAACTTCCTGGTTCTCTCCAATCTACAGTCACCCCTAACCACACACAGGTACCAGTTCCTATAAGAGGAGGTAGGTAAGGGAGCTGAGGCAAGGAGAGTGCTTTGGATATGTAGGATCTTCATAACTTGGGGACATCCTATACCCAGTAAATATTAAATGTTAACAAGTGGAACCTTGGGAAGTGTTGCCAGTTATCCTGCATTCCTATCAGTTCCTTGTTACCACCTTTTTTTCAGGAATGAATGTGTTCACAGTAAGAAAGAAATATTATAGTGCGACATGTTACATGCAAAGAATGATAACTCCATAATGCTAACGGTGGGCATTTGTTTTCAAAGTTCTTTTAAAAAGTTACTGTTTCAAACAATAAAAAGCAGTATTTTTGTGCCCTTCATTTTAAGCTTTGACATAATTGATTACGGTATGGTAGCCAGGTCAGAAAATGACCTTGCTTCTGAAAGAGCTGGAATCCCAGGCACTGTTCACTGCATTTCAAAGGGTTATGTTCTTTGTTCCTAAGGGAAACCCCCTCAGGATGTGAGCCATTGCTGATTTGGGTTTCTGTGCCATGTCAGCAAGTCCTAATCCCAGATTTTTTTTTTTTTTTTTACTATAATTGTTTTATAGATTGTTGTCAGTTGCTTAGTTAGGCCACAGTACTGTATTGTGTTTTGTTTTTATTTTAGTATAACTGATTCATTTTTTGGCCACAAGCCTCTAACTAGAAACACAAATGTTTCTTTTTCCCTTTCCCTTCAAATGTGTTTTGTAGTAGTCACAAAGAGTGTAGTTATTAACATTTTCTACCTAATCAAACCTCTATTGGCTTTCAAACTAATGGGAAAAATGTATTCCTAATAGCTGGGTAATTACAAAAAAATTAAATGATTAGTAATTACTATTTAAGATATAAATAAGATTGAATAATTTTTAATAATAAATAGTAAAGGTCTTAAACTTGACCTACATAGTGTGTTCTGTAGGTAAGCATTCTAGATAATTGAAGATTTTTGTAGAATATATATATCAAGTAATTGATATATATTTCTTTTTTTTTTTTTTGAGACAGAGTCTCGCTCTGTTGCCAGGCCGGAGGAGTGCAGTGGCACTCCGCCTCCCAGATTCAAGTGATTCTCCTGCCTCAGCCTCCCGAGTAGCTGGTGTGCCACCATGCCCAGCTAATTTTTGTATTTTTAGTAGAGACGGTGTTTCACCATGTTGGCCAGGATGGTCTCCATCTCTTGACCTTGTGATCCTCCCTCCTCGGCCTCCCAAAGTGCTGGGATTACAGGCATGAGCCACTGCACCTGGCCTGATATATATTTCATTAGAAAAAGAATATAGAAGTAGAAATTCAAGTACATAAAGCATAGAAATTAAATTTAGAAAATAAAGTACTTAATAGCAAATTTTATTGAAATATATTTGAGTTTCTGTTATTCATGGTATTGCAGGAAAACATGAATAATTAAAAGCTACCAGTTACACGACAGTCTCAGTTATGTCATTAGTTTACAACTTTCTTTCCCATCAAAACTTTTATCAAAGATAATAACAGTAGGTTTTCTTTAATTTTAAGAAATAAATAGTTTGGTTTGAGTTTTGTTCCTCTGCTCATTTTTGGTGATGAGCAGTGAACTCAAAAGAAGAAAAACAAGAAATCTTGAAGTCTGTGTAATCAGTTCACTAATAGAATTTATCAATTTAAATTTTTAAAAAGGGGGGGCTCATGACAGGTGCTTTAGAATGCTAATTTTTATTTAGAGGTTACTGGCATTTACTTTTTAAAATAAGTACCCCACCAGGTGTGGTGGCTCATGCGTGTAATCCCAGCTACCCAGGAGGCTGAGGCAGGAAGACTCCTTGAGGCCAGGTACTTGAGACCACGCTGGCCAACATAGTGAGACCCTGTCTCTAACATTTTTTTTTTTTTAAACTTAACCAGGCATGGTGGTATTTGCCTGTAGTCTCAGCTAGGTAGGCGTAGAGGGGGGTTACTTGAGCCCAAGAATTCAAGGCTATAGTGAGCCATAATCGTGCCACTGCATTCCAGCCTGGGCAACAGAGTGAGACCCTGATTCTTAAAACACACACAGCCAGGCACGGTGGCTCATGCCTGTAATCCCAGCACTTTGGGAGGCCAAGGCGGGCAGATCATGAGGTCAGGAGATCAAGACCATTGTAGCCAACATGGTGAAACCTAAAAATACAAAAAATTAGCTGGGCATGGGGGTGAACACCTGTAGTCAGAAACTAGCTAAAATGGCTTAAAAGTATCTTAATCATCAGCTGCTACCAAATAAGCAAGCTTTTAACAACAATGATGTCTATAGGTTATAGAAAGAATGGACTTTAGATTAATTCATTTTAATTTGAGAAAGCTGTTTAGAAAACTAATAGGAAGTGTTATCTTGCTTTTGTAGCCCTTGAATAAACAGGAAGAGAACAGTAAAGACTGAATAGTTGTATGGGTCTTTATTTTTTAAAAGCCATACGTCTTTCTTTTTTTATATTTATTTGACGTACTTTTTTAACTCTTAAAAACCTCAGAATTCGTATAACTAAAATAGTTTTAAATTATAAATATGTTTACCTGTTTTGCTCAAAATAAGTAATCCCAGTGCCATGAGAGGCTGAGGTGGAGGGATCACTTGAAGCCAGGAGTTTGAGACCAGCCTGGGCAATGTAACAAGACCTCATCTCTACAAAAAGTTTTAAAAAATTAGCTGGGCATAATGGTGCATGCCTGTAGTCCTAGCTATTTGGGAGGCTGAGGCAGGGGAATCGCTTGAACTCGGGAGGTGGAGATTGCAGTGAGCCGTGATCGCGCCACTGCGCTCCAGCCTGGCTGCAGAGCAAGACTCCATCTAAAACAAACAAACAAAAAAGAAAAAACCACCACACCACACAGATTAGTACTCCATTTAATGTTTTAGGTAACTTACAAAATCATATTAATATAGCCATTCATGGTGTATCATGCCTGTAATCCCAGCACTTTGGGAGACCGAGGCAGGTGGATCACTTGAGGTCAGGAATTCCAGATCAGCCTGGCCAACATGGTGAAATTCTGTCTCTACTAAAAATACAAAAAGCCAGGGATGGTGGCACAGAGGAGCTCCTCCAGCTACTCGGTAGACTGATGCAGGAGAATCCCTTGAACCCGGGAGGACAGAGGTTGCAGTGAGCCAAGATCACACCACTGCACTCCAGCCTGTGCGACACAGTGAGACTCCGTCTCAAAACAAAACAAAAAAATCTTAGCACTTTAACTTGATAAAGCTTCTATAATACAGCCTGTAGCCCAACATCTTGTTTACTTTTTCAAAACTAACAGTGATCTAGCATGATTGAATTAGATATTGATTTTTCTAGGCAGGCATAAATTTAGTTATCTGTTTCTGTCTTGATTTTACTGGAAATTACTTTAAGTCATTAATAGATTTATTCTAACCTACTTTAACAAATTGGGACATTGTGATATAACTGCCTTACCTTGGTGTTATTGTTTTAATGTAGGTATTTATTGAATGGTTGTGAATGTGCAGAATAGAATGTTTTTAGTTTGGAATTCTTGAGTAGGCCCAGGAAAATGGTTTTCTCTTTATGTCAGTAAATACATTATCAAGCTGTTCCTTTAGGAATATGGCATAAATCTGCCCTACATACATCATTTTTGAAAAATCAGGTTGTCATTTTAGATAAGATATAGTTGTGAAAAGGTCCACTTGAAGTTTTGTAATTACCTTGTATGTGAACAGATGTATATTTCACAACAAAGTTTCCTTTGATTTCATTAAAGATCGTTTACAAATATTGCCACAAAACCTTTCAAAAAACATAGGGCCATTGTGCCAAATTTTCTATCTATTTCTATTAATATCATTGATAAAATAATTATTAGTTAATTTTAGATATATTCTACGCTTTCATAGTATTTAAAATTTAAATGTCCTTTCAAAAGGTAATAAAAGTAACAATTCACATCTTGAGGATTCAGTTAATTTTCTATTAGATAATTGTCATAACTATATTCTCAGCTTTTTGTGAATGTTGTCAATAAACCAGTATTGCTTTGTATCCAAGGAAATTCGAGTGATTTCTATTTTCTACTGCCTAGTTACATGACATTTTGGGATGTACTAGGAAAATCAGACTAATTTATGATTGCCTAGCACTTATTTTTTTACTGCTGTTTTTAGACTTCAGGTTTAGTTGGGATTATCACTTTTGGTAATAGTTAACTTAAAATATTAGTAGTCAACTTAAAATAGGACTGTGAGAATGAGAGTGGTACTGTTACAAATGATTTGGGTTTGAAAAGCCAGCAGATGATTTTTCTCTTAGATGCCGTTTCTTCAGTTTGAGTAGTACTGTCTTTAGGTTGAAGGTGCTTATATACATTTCAACTCCAGCGTACAGTATTACATACCAAAATTTAAAAGCTGTGCACTTAGAGCAAGATTTAAGAACAAAGCAGAACAGTCTCTTGTTCTCTAAACTTGAAGTGTTTTTATTTTTTGGTTCAGCCTAGGGTTAGTTTTGTTTGTTTTTATTTTTTGTTGTGTGCTTCGTTTTTTGTTGTCGTCATTTTTCTGCCTGGCCTCAGTGGGCCCAAGAAAGAGTTCTTGTTAAATGTTTTCTGAGCACCAGATACCCGATTCCCTGTTTAGACTTAGCACTTCAGTGTTGATCTTAGTTTGCTGTCAAATCTTACTGTTTCAACTTGCTGGGCTTTAGAAATCAAAACTCTTTAATTAGTTGCTTACTTTAATGACTGGCTAAGTCCTTATCTATGCTCATACCCTGTTCACCTCAAGGACCTTAGAATCCTAGCACCTTCTTTGTACAGGCAGGCTATTCTTTGCTCTGCTTGATTCAGTTCCTTGGTGCACTGCTTAAGCTCATCTTACTTTTGTGTTTCCCTTGTAACAAAGGATAGAGGGGGATAAAAACAAAATCAAGCTGTAGGGTAATTTCCTGGTGAACCTTTTGTAGTCACTTTCATGTAAGAAAAGTGTTTCCCAAGCAACCAGCTTTATTCTAGCTGACTCACTTTATACTCCCTCCTTCCATGTCATTGCTCCTTTTTACCTCTTTAGGAGTCTGTTAGGAATTTTGCAACCTGACAAAAGGCTTCTGCAGAGCCAACCACCTTTTTTTCCTCAGGGCCTGAAAAAAAAGTGAGTCTTCTTACTGACAGGAAAAGAAAAAGAGACCTTGTTAGTCAATTTTTTTCTGTATGTTCAATTGTTCTGGTATATTCTTTTCATTGAGTATAATGAAAAGTCTGAAAATAATGGTTAAGTGTGAGATTGCTCTAATATTTCCTTTTTGTACTTTAGGAGGTCGTTCTTTGAGTTCCTAGTTGTTTAGTTGAATATGAAACAGGTGGCAAATGTAGGTTTAGTCTACACACTGATTCCTTCCTATTCGCAGAATGGTTTGTGTGTTTGTTTTTAGATAATCTTCAGGTAGGGAATAGAAAAACACCAAGCCCAAGAGGCAGAAGAATCTGTCTATAGCTAATGAGTGAGAAACTAACTGTAGGATGGTTTATGGTCTCTGGCTCTTTGAAACCACAGAAATTTAAAGTTATTTTTAAAAAGCCAACTTGGCTGGGCCCAATGGCTCATGCATGTAATCCCGAGTCAGGCAGGGAGGCCAAGGCAGACAGATTTCTTGAGCCCAAGAGTTCAAGAACAGCCTGGGCGATGTGGCGAAACCCCGTCTCTTCAAAAAAAGAAATAATAATAAAAATTAGCCATATGTAGTGTTGCACACCTGTAGTCCCACCTACTCTGGAGGCTGAGGTGGAAGGATCACTTGAGCCTGAGAAGTGAAGGTTGCAATGACCTGAGATCATGCCACACTGCACTACAGTCTGGGCAACAGAGACCTTGTCTCAAAAAAAAAAAAAAAAAAAAAAACTACGCCTAAGCACTTACACCATTATTTTGAGTCCTGGT
Source organism: Piliocolobus tephrosceles (assembly GCF_002776525.5). Lineage (NCBI taxonomy): Eukaryota > Metazoa > Chordata > Mammalia > Primates > Cercopithecidae > Piliocolobus > Piliocolobus tephrosceles. The sequence goes on along the minus strand of NC_045445.1, from coordinate 36,036,564 downwards.
TACTTTAAGGCCGTACCACATGAGGGCTGAAGATCTGAGTTTAAAATTGGAAAAGGTGTTCCTATAATTGCCGGGAGAAAAACCAGTAATTGCCCAGAGAAAAACCACTTGCAGAAGCTATGAAAAACCAAGTTAGATTCCTACTATAGTCGGCCATGTCAGTAGCTGATTTCAAAATATGAGTTTTGCAGTAAGCCAGGCAAGACAGTCCAAGTAGCTTTGTTTGGGAAATCTAATCTATATGGGTTCTTAATACATACTTGTATTGATTGTCATTCAAATCTAGGAGCTATTAGTGCTTCAGTTGTGGGAAAATTGTGAGATTATGCATTGACAGAATTGAGAAGCAAATTCTACTTCATGTTACAGAAGACTCATCAGATTTTAGATTGATATAGAAATAATAGGCCGGGCGCGGTGGCTCAAGCTTGTAATCCCAGCACTTTGGGAGGCCGAGACGGGCAGATCACGAGGTCAGGAGATCGAGACCATCCTAGCTAACATGGTGAAACCCCGTCTCTACTGAAAAAAAAAAAAAATGCAAAAAACTAGCCGGGCGAGGTGGCGGGCGCCTGTAGCCCCAGCTACTCGGGAGGCTGAGGCAGGAGAATGGCGTAAACCCGGGAGGCGGAGCTTGCAGTGAGCTGAGATCCGGCCACTGCACTCCAGCCTGGGCGACAGAGCGAGACTCCGTCTCAAAAAAAAAAAAAGAAATAATATAACTGAAATATTTCTACTACCCTTTTTGTAAAGTGAGGAGACTGTTCTAAAGTGACTTTGTATATGTAATAACAATCCCTTTTTAATGACAAAATAATTTTAATTGATATTTATCTAGAAAGTTGGCTGTTGATGGTTATTTGACATATACAGGTTGACCTCATTTTGAACATGTTGACTGAGAACAGTTTCAGTGATTATAAGTCAATTCACGTATCTAGAGATTTTGTCAATGTGTTACAGTAGCCATCTTGGTTTTGTGGGGCAATCTAAGCCAAAAATAATGAAGCTGTTTATACACCTTCCTGCTTTTTGCTGAGCATTTTTGATAAATGTACATAATACCATACATACAGTATTTGCATTTAAGCCTATTCAGTGCATGCACAGTCTGGAAGAGCTCTGACTGAATAGACACATGTGCATATTTTTTCGCCATTCAGTGAACACTATTAAAAAATCAGATGAATATTTATACAATGGCCTTGGCCATGCAGTTCTTCCTGCTTTGTCCCTTTATCACACACTAACAGAATGTAGGATTAATTATCCACCTAATTCACTTGGGGGTGGGGTAGAGTTGCTGGATAAAGTACAAGACACTCAGTTCAATTCCAATTTCAGATAAACATACTAAAAATGTGTTCATTGTTTATCTGAAATTGGAATTGAACTGGGCATCCTATATTTTTAATTGCTAAATCTGGCAACCCTAGGTGGGGAAGAGGGAGGAGACTAGTAGATATAGGCACAGTTGTGAGATTTAAATACACCATGCGATGACAAGAGTAACCTTTACTGTCACGGGAATACTACGGGGTTTTTTTGGTGCAATGGTGTTTATTTTAGTGTCCAACACTTTTTTTTTTTTTTTGAAAATGCGTCAGTGCTCAAAGCTCAAAAATAATAAAATGTGGCTCACACCTATAATCCCAGCACTTTCGGAGGCAGAGAGGCAGGCAGATCACCTGAAGTCAGGAGTTCAAGACCAGTCTGGTCAACATGGCGAAACCCCATCTCCACTAAAAAATACAAAAGTTAGCCGGGCGTGGTGGCAGGCACCTGCAATCCCAGCTGTTTGGGAGGCTGAGGCATGAGAATCGCTTGAACCCGGGAGGTGGAGGTTGCAGTGAGCCAAGATCACGCCATTGTACTCCAGCCTAGGCAATAAGAGTGAAACTCCGTCTCAAAAAAAAAAAAGGGAAAAAAGAAAAAAATAGAAAAATGTAACAATATATTGTTTAGGGATACATGCATGTATGATAAAACTATTTTTGAAAACAAAAAATTAAGGGAACAATAAGTGAAATCTGGGGTGGTAGTTACCTCTAAGGGAGCAGCAGGCAGATGGAATAAAGCACATAGTAGCTGCACTGGTATTAATGCTAATTCTCAGTTAATATGGTGAGTGACAAGATGTATTTTTTTATGCTTCATAATTACATGTACACATTGCACATATCAAATACAGAATAACATTTTAAAAGATAAGTTAAAACAGAGACTTCAATAAGAAAATTAGCCTATGTGCAACATTTAACTGTATATACTTTCTAAAATAAATCCAAAATCCAAAAAGTAAGGTCAAAAGGCATTCTGAAATTTTACCAGTTGGCTAAAGATCATATCGAGCAATTAATAGATTCTAGAATGATTACTTGTCTGCTGTAATACATCTAACATAATTAAACTCTTTGGTTTGTGAAAATTTCATTTTTATTATTTGATGTCTACGGTGGTGAATCTTCAGTTTTTGTCTTTACTTGGAAAGATTACTGATTGTTCATATATATTATACACCAAATTAAAGGAAAGAAAAACACCAGCTAGAGCATGCATTAAGTGATTAATTCAAATGAGCTAGGCATAAACTTTAGGATTCCTAGAACAAAAAATTAGAAATCTGGGGTTTTTTTTATTAATTTTTAAAAGTTAGATTTCTAACTCCTCCTTTGTAAAAATTATTACAGCAGTCTACAATATCCATCAGTAAGCAGAAAAATTCATCTTTAGCAAGTGCCAGTTGAGAGCAATAAGCTGAAGTTAGTGTTTAGTGTAAATTTATTTAGTGTTTTAAAGAACTTCTATAGTCTTATATAGTTTTGTCTTGTAGAAATAGCTGGAGGGTCTATTCCAGAAAGCCTATCCAAATATGTCCTCTTCCCCCACTTACATACACACTTAGGTGCCCCTCCTCTGTGTTTCAAGGTTATCATGTGCTTGTGTCTCTCATTGCAATTGTTACCTTATATTGAAATTATCTGTTATATTTTCCTCAGCTTATCAGATTATGACCTTTCTGTGGGCAAGGGCTGGATCTTTCTCACCCTTTATATTTCAGTGCCCGAAAGTGCCTGGCACATGGTAGATAACCAATAAGGATTTGTTGACTGAATGAAGGGACCTAAAGGCTCAACTAATACAACTCCTTCATTTTACAGGTGTGGAAACTGAGGTTTAAAGAGATTGTGACTTTAGAAATAGAAACAAGACCACAGAGATTGTCTGTTCCAGCCTTCTGCAATATCCCTATTGAGACATCATTGAGTTTCTGTTTTAATACTTTATCAAGGAGGCAGCTCATTGCTTTTTGTAAACTCAAGTTGGTACTGAGATTGTTAGGTTGAACAAAAGCCTATCTCTTTGTAATTTCTACCCTTAGTCCTAGTTCTGCTGCATGATGCTTCAAACATTTGAAAACAACTACTTTTCTTCCTTATCTTCTTCTGGTTAGCCATCCTTAGTTCTTTATATCATTCCACTCAGTTTCTAGATAGTTCTTTATATCATTCCACTCAGTTTCTAGAACATTCACCAAATTGATTTCTCTTTTGAATATGTTCTATTTCATCAGTGTTCCTTTTAAAATGAATCTCAAAAAGTATATGATGTTCCTAAGTGTGCTTTTATCAGTAAGAAGTAGAATAGAATTTACCATTCCCCTTGCTCTGGACATGATAGTTCTGATAATTCAGCCTAAAAACACAGTAGTTTTGGCAACCATATCACAGTCTTTGTCTGAGCAATCAACCAAAATACCTAAGTGTTTTCACATGACTTGCTGTTAAGCCATGTGTCTCCCATCATGCATTTTACATTTATCCCTACTACATTTCATACTGTTAAGATTTGACCCATTGTTCTAGCCCATTGAAATATTTTGGTTGCCGGTTGCAGTGGCTCATACCTGTAATCCCAGCACTTTGGGAGGCTGAGGCGGAAGGACTGCTTGAGCCTGGGAGGTCGAGGCTGCAGTGAACCATGATCGTGCCACTGCACTCCAGCCTGGGCAGCAGAGCAAGACCCTGTCTCCAAAAAAAAAAGGAAGTATTTTGGGGTCCTGTCAGCCAGTATATCACCTGTCTCTCCCGACTTTGTGTTATCTGTAAATTTAGTAGATATGCCGTCAGTGTCCTCATCCAAGACATTTGTAAGAACATCAGGTAGGGTAGAAAATTTAGTGCTTAAAACCAGATTTTTGTGTGTATACAATATTCCCTTTTATTCTAGGCTGGTAACCCTATCGGAAAAGGAAATTAGGTTAATCTTGCATGATTGGCTTCCGTGAATGCTTGCTGACTCTTAATGAGTATCTTTTCCCCTTGCATAGGGCCCTTAAACAATTAAACAGTGCTTAAGAAATTTGTTTGGAATTGACATCAAATCAATCTGTCTGTAGTTGGTGGCATCTAGGCATCTACCTGCTTTACAGAGTTGACTATTAGTGTTTTCTTCACATCATCCCCTTCCATTCCCCTGATTCTTCAAAGATTTTAGATGGAAATTGAGCTCTGTAAATTCTCAGATACACTCGGACATAATTTGGGAGAGTAGAAGGGAAGTCACCTATAATATTAATAGTTAGGTACTTTTATTTCCTTGAATGCTTTGGGATTCAGTTTCCTCATTCTACAATTTGTTTTTCCCTTTCTGGTTTGACTATCAGTAATCTTAATAGAATAAAAAAGTTGAGATAGCCTTTTACATTATAATAATGTATACTTATCCATATATAAGTAGACCTGCACTTTATATTTGTTGTGCTTGTTCTGAGTATAAATTAAAGAAAATCTTTGTCTCCAGTATTTTTTTAAATCTTAGCACATTCTGAGTGCCAGCCTTTCTGATAATGTTCTTACAGGTTTTTGAAATTTTTCTTGGATATGTGCCCATTCCATCCTTCCAATCTCTCCTGCATGTTTTTAAAAAATATATTTCTTCTGACATGTCACCATGGAGATGTAATCAACAAAATTCAGACATGGGAAATTCTAGAGGATGAGCAACCTACTTTCTTTAACACATGAATTGCAAGAAATAAGAGAGATTGAAGGGGAACCTGCTGATTTATTGAAAGAGACATATCAACTGATTGTAGTATACAGATCTTATTTGATTGACATAAACCAAATGTAAAAAAATTTGGGCAGTCTGGGAAGTCTGAATGTTATATAACAGCGTGTTATATATAATATATATAATCTCTTAATATAATATATTGCATATAATAAGGAATTGTTAAATTTTATAATAGTGTTGTGGTTATGTTTTAAAAAGAAATCTTTGTCCTTTTTAGATGCATACTGAAGTATTTATGGTTAAAAATGAAATGGTTTCTGGGATTTGCTTCAAAATAATCTGGCTGAGGGGTGGAAGAGGAGTGCTGATATTGATCATTGTTGAACATGATCAACATGTTGTACATTTGGGTTTATAATATTATTCTCTCAATTTTGTATATATTAGAAATAGCCATACGTAAATGTTGGAAAAACTCCCCCTAAATATTTATTGTCACATAGATTTTTACTGGCAGATTTGGGACTAAAACTCAGGTCTCCTGTTTCCGCTCTTTTGTTTTATTGTGTAAAATTATAGCTCTTGTACTTTCAGATTGATGTCATGTTGTCCTTTCAGTGTCTGGGGCCCCCAGACTTTCCCTGAGAAATTTGTGGTAGTACTTCTAGATAAATTAAGGCCTTACTAAAGGGCCACAGTTTCACTTGACTAGCTACCTACCTATGTGAAACCATAAGGGACATTAGACTTACTAGTGTAGAGAGGCTGCATGGGTTATTAGAACCAGCAAAGAAACTTAGGTCCTAGTCTTCACTAGGTCTTAGCATAAGTTCTAAGATGGCAGGGACCATGTCTGTTTTGTTCACTACTTTATACCCAATACCTGGGACCATGCCTGGTACATGGAAACAATCAGTAAATGTTGAATTAATGGATTAATTTAACCCATGGCATCATTTCCCTCACATGTAAAATGAGACAGTTGGTCTAAATGATACTTAAGTTTCCTTCAGATACTAAAAAAAAAAGTACTCTTGCCTTCTGACTGATTTTTTTAAAATCCTTTTAGGATTTTAAAAAGGGTTACTGTGAATGTCTTTCACACTAGGTAACATCAGTAGGTAATATGCTCACTTTGAATAACTGTGATAGAAAAACCACAGTTGTTATATTGTATCGAAATCTTTTTAAAAATAGACTACTGTTATATATTTTCTGTCAAATTGGTATTTATTTCTATAAAGTACATGGATACCATTCTCAACATACTAAATTAGGGAGTCAGGGTTAGCAAGTTCCAAAGTGTAGCCATCTAAGAGGGTTACTAAAATGTTCCCTTTGTTTGCATACTTGTACTTTTTGCTTCAGTTGTATTGAATGCAGTACTATTATGTCAGAGTTTATAAAGAATTTGACATTTTGCTTCCCATGGAAAAATCAGTGGGCAACTTTTGGTTAAGTTGTAGTTATTGTCATCTTATCAATGACTAGGCTCCTGTCATTGGGAATAATGACCTTATTAAGAAATTTTGCTTCAGGTATCTGAAGATTATCAATCAGGTCAGAGTTTATTAAACAAAACTAATTCCTATACCGTTTTATAAAATCACCAGAACAGTGTTTTGAAGTCATGTACATTTTTTGAAATAGTGACTTTATATATATATAATATATCTAATTTTTTTTTTTTGAGATGGAGTCTTGCTCTGTTGCCCAGGCTTTAATGCAGTGGCATGATCTCAGCTCATTGCAACCTCTGCCTCCCAGTTCAAGTGATTCTCCTGCCTCAACTTCCTGAATATGCTGGGACTACAGGTGTGCACCACCACACCTGGCTAATTTTTTTTTTTTTTTTTTTTTTTGGTAGAGATGGGATTTTGCCACATTGGCCAGGCTGGTCTCAAACTCCTGACCTCAGACAATCTGCCCACCTCGGCCTCCCGAAGTGCTGGGATTACAGGCATGAGCCACCATGCCTGGCCAAAAAAATTTCTATAATTAAAATGCTAAATGAATAGGGACTGGAGAAAGCATGTAATAAACTATTTCATATTCAGACATGAGCTTTGTTAATATAAACTAAATGTTACCTAGTGTATGAAAATAATTTTCTTTCTTTTTTTTTTTTTTTTTTTTGAGACGGAGTCTTGCTCTGTCACCCAGGCTGGAGTGCAGTGGTGCGATCTCTGCTCATTGCAAGCTCTGCCTCCCAGGTTCACGCCATTCTCCTGCCTCAGTCTCCCGAGTAGCTGGGACTACGGGCACCCACCACCACGCGCGGCTAATTTTTTGTATTTTTAGTGGAGACGGGGTTTCACCGTGTTAGCCAGGATGGTCTCGATCTGACCTCGTGATCCGCCCACCTCGGCCTCTCAAAGTGCTGGGATTACAGGCGTGAGCCACTGCGCCCGGCCGAAAATGACTTTCTAATAGAAAACAGGATATAACACATTAAAATGTTCTATTTATATTGAAAGTTGCTGAAGTACTAATCTTAAAATTATCTTTATATTCAAAACCTAAGTGGAAGACACACTAAATAATTTTAGTATTTGATCTGTAAGCCATGTGGGTTTTTTAGTAGAATATCAGTACTTATTGGAATCAGAATTTATTTTGAAGCTGTTTCAGATGTTGCTTTTTATGTTTAAATTCAATTCCTGCATTGATAGACACTGTGTCTTCAATTTCAGAAACTATGTTGCAAAATCAAAAATTTGCTGTTTTTGACATTAGGCAATGATTTTTTGGATTTAACCCCAAAAGCGTAGGCAACAAAAGCAAAAATACACAAATGAGATTGTGTCAGACTAAAATTGGTCTGATAAAATTGCACAGCAAAGGAAACAACAGTGAAAAGACAACCTACAGATTGGGAGAAAATATTTGCAAAGCATATGATATGGTTTAGATGTTTTGTCCCCTCCAATTCTCATTTTGAAATGTGACCTTCAGTATTGGAGGTAGGCCTGGTGGGAGGTGTTTCAGTCATGGGGCAGATCCCTCATGAATGTCTTGGTGCTGTCCTCACAATGAATGACTTCTTGGCCTGAGTTCATGCAAGATCTGGTTGTTTAAAAGTGTGTGGCATCTCCTCCCCCACTTTCTTCCTGTCTTGCTATGTGATGCATCCCTTTGCATACCATGATTGGAAGCTTCCTGAGGCCCTCACCAGGAGCAGATGCTGGTACCACTCTTCTTGTACAGCCTGCAAAACCATGAGTTAAAATAATAAACCTTGTTTTTTTTTTTTTTTTAGACGGAGTCTCGCTCTGTCGCCAGGCTGGAGTACGGGGGCACAATCTCGGCTCACTAAAACCTCCTCCTGCCTCAGCCTCCCCGAGTAGCTGGCATTACAGGCATGCAGCACCATACTCAGCTAATTTTTGTATTTTTAGTAGAGACGAGTTTTCACCATATTGGCCAGGATGGTCTCGATCTCCTGACCTCGTGATCCACCCACCCCAGCCTCCCAAAGTGCTGGGATTCAGCCTTAGGTATTTATTTATAGCAATGCAAATGGACTAACACACCATACATCTGTTAAGGGATTAATACCCACAGAATGTAAGGAATTCAGACAACTCAGTAGCCAGAAAACAACCCAATTTAAAAATGGGCAGAGGACCTGAACAGACATTTCTCAAAGGAAGACATACAGACAAATGGCCAACATAAGAACTGAATCGTGTCATATGTGGCAATATGGATAAACCTAGAAGACATTATGTTAAGTGAAATAAACCAGGCATAGGAAGACTGCTACTGTATAATCTCACTTATATGTGGAATGTAAAAATGATGAACTCATAGAAGCAGAGAGTAGAATGGTGGTTGCCAGGGGTTGGGGGAGTAGGGAGCAGCTGGGGAATGGGAAAATATTGGTCAAAGGGTACAAAGTTTTAGTTAGACAGGAGGAATAAGTTCTGGAGAACTATTGCACAGCATGATGACTATAATAATTATGTTTCAAAATTGCTGAGAGAGTAAAATTTGAATGTTCTCACCACAAAAAAAGATCAGTATGTAAAGTGAAGAATTTATTAATTTGCTTGATTTAAAGATTTACCATATTTGTAATTAGTACTAATATGTTGGAAGTTTGAGTTTTGTTTTGTGTCTGCTGTTAGGTGAGCAAGGAAGCCTAGCCCTTGAAAGTTATATTTTTGTTCAACTTTGTAAGAAGCGTATTTATTTTTTAAATATTTATTGATCAGATAGTAAATGCATCAGAAATATTTGATTTAAAGGTGCCCTATGATGAAAGCTTTGGAAAGGAAAAGTGAACTTTTGAAGCTCTCATTTTGGTTTGTCAGGTTTTCTTTAAAGTGGTACATACCACCAGTACTCAAATATGTCTACATGTAACCTCAGAGTTTTCTGAAAAATTTTCCCTGTATGTGTGGTTTAATAATGTTATTTTATGTAGATATTTGAACTTTCTCTGGGAAAAATTACCTTAATATGTAAAAAGGATAAATCTAATTTACCCCATTTAGTATCTACAGAATATTTTGAAGAAATATTTTTCAATTTTTCTTTTTTTATTTCTTTTTTTTAACTCCCTACTATCACTGGAGAAAAAAATATTTTTCTAGTTAACTAGATGTAGCATTTCTGGGTATGTACATGTATGTCAGATTATATCCATGTTTTGTATAATATATTTCAACTTTAAGGGAAATTAGAGGATATAATATTTAGATCATTAATCATGGTACAAATTATATCTTCACTCTCAAACTAATGAAGGGTCTTAAGACAAAATTCCCTGAAATTATAGCAACTCTAAAATCCCTTGCTTAAGATATTTCTGCTAGTTAATGGGAGAGCTAAGAGTAGAACTTAATTTTCTTGACATCTAGTTCCCCATTTCTCCCTCCCATCCCCAAACTTGAGCATGAATAGTTGTTTTCTTTAGGCACATAAACACTGAAATAGTCTACTGTTATTGTCTCTACTTTGACATTAGAGACTTATTTACAGAGAATTATTGAGTTGTCTAAGGATACTGAAGATTAATAACACCTCACTTATCTGGTGGCCATGTCTGTGGTAATGACAGTTCTCAAGATACAGCTGAAAACAAGAAGTAAGCATTTTAAAAGCCTCTGAACAGTTCAATTAAAAAAAAGTGCCACACAAAATAAGGTTATGTACATAAAGTCTCATGGGGAGACCCTTAGGATCCCTAGATTCTCCCTTCACCATACAATTTCATATTAAGGAAATCTGATTTCCCAGCTCAATGCAGATTAGAAGCATAAGTGAGAAGGATGTTGGGAAGAAAGCTTTTAAATGCAGGCGCATGGCTGACTGTAATAAGCAACTGTTTATCGGCTGGGTGCGGTGGCTCATGCCTGTAATCCCAGAACTTGGAGAGGCTGAGGAAGGCGGATCGTCTGAGGTCAGGAGTTTGAGACTAGCCTGGCCAATGTGGTGAAACCCTGTCTCTACTAAAAATACAAAACTGAGCCGGGCGTGGGGGTGGGTACCTGTAATCCCAGCTACCTGGGAGTCTGAGGCAGGAGAATAGCTTGAACCTGGGAGGCAGGGGTTGCAGTGAGCCCAGATCATGCCGCTGCACTCCAGCCTGGGCAACAAGAGCAAAACTCCGTCTCAAAAAACAAAACAACAACAACAACAAAAGAAGTTACCACTTAAAGTGAGGAAGGAAATATAAAACTATAAAACACAGACATTCCAGGCATGGTAACCTAGGGTCCTTGAAGGCAAATAAATCTGCACTTTAGCGTCCCTAAAGTGTGTCAAAATATATAGTGTAGTATTTGAGTGTGATAATTAAGAAGGAAAATTATATATCCTTTGTTTAAGAAGATATTTTCAGGGAAAGAGTACTGAAACTATAAGATTTATCCTACTCATGTACTTATTTACAAGCTGCTTTTGAGATTTAAAATTCAAAAATAGTTATATTATCAAAAATTTGGCACTCAAAAGCTTCATCTCTCTGGAAATTTTACATGTGGAACATTTCATTATTTCATTCCCTAACAGTGCCAAGGCAATTAGGTGTTAATTGTAATTGTTAAAGGCAGGTCAGGATTCAGAGCCTTTGACTTAATCAGTTTAGTTCAATTCAAGAAGCAGCGCTAATTGCCTTTACTTTGGTGCTCATACACAGCTCCAGTTACAGTGTTTTCATAATTATCTTCTTCTAAGTCCTTACCCAGAGAGGAGGCAATATTGTGAAGTGGTTGAGAGAATGGGCTGTGGAGTCAGGCTACCTAGGGTCAAATTCCGGCCCTACTGTTTACTAGCTGTACAATGTAAATGACCTAATCTGACTCAAGCCAGTTTTTTGTTCTGTAAAATAGAGAAAGTAATATAACTACCTAATAGGAGGACTGTGAGGACCAAAGAAGCTAAAACACGTCAAGTGTTACAGTTTTTGGCAAATGCTTAATAAATGATGGCCATTGTTTTATTATTATTATTTTTTCATTATACTTTAAGTTCTGGGATACATGTGCAGAACGTGCAGGTTTGTTACGTAGATATACATGTGCCATGGTGGTTTGCTGCATCCATCACTCCATCACCTACATTAGGTATTTCTCCTAATGCTGTCCCTCCCCTTGCCCCCCACCTCCCGAAAGGCCCCAGTGTGTGATGTTCCCCTCCCTATGCCCATATGTTCTCATTGTTCAACTCCCACTTATGAGTGAGAATATGCGGTGCTTTATTATTTTTACAAGGCCCCTATTAGGGAAGTTTTGTGTGGTAATACTAATGTTTTTTATTGCTTCTTAGGGTGAAATGAATTGGTTTTTTTTCATCTTGGCACATTGATACAAATCATTTTAGCCAACTTTACAAATTGTAAATATGCCTTCACTTTTTACTAGGCATTAATGTTTTATAAATGGATTTAGAAATTTGTCACAAAAGAATTCTACTCTTACAGACTACCCTGTTAAAGACAGTTTTGGGCTTAATAGACTTGAAATTGTAGTAGTTTGAAATGTTCCTACCTACCAAGGTCTTAACAACTTTGTAACATTTAAAATATACCTCAAACATGAGTGTCTTTTGTTACTAGTTTTTTATTTAGTGATGTCACCCAGTTGCAAGCAGGATCCCATTTTAATCACCAGCTCAATATGATATGGCTTTTTCATGTTCCCTGTTGTTAAATGTGCTAGAACTTGATAGGCTGTGAGGGACCTTTGCTGTATTCCAGAAATTGGTCTCAGGCTCCCCACTACTGACAGACTGCCAAAAGTGCCTTTGAGAAACTTGGAGCATTTCAGAGCTGCTGAAGAGACTACACTATCATGTGTGCCCCATGTACTCACTCACTTCATCCTCATAGCAGTTGTATGAAATAGATGGTTTTACCCCCTTTTGCAGAGGATGAGATCGAGGCTTGGAGAAATGATTTGATCACACATAGGATAAATAGTAGAAACAATATTGAAGCAAGGTTCATCTGCTCAAAAGTCTATATTTTACTCTCTCCTTGTCTCTCAAAAGGAAATAATAAATAACTCTGTATAGTTTGTACACAGTTATTTGTAAAGCCCTACCAGAACCAATCTAGAGTATTTCCATGTGTGTCAGTAATTAACCAATAACTTTGATCCTTTGAATCAACAGCCAGAGAGTACTGTTTTTGAAACCAGTGACACACAAGAAATAAATGTGGCTTCCTGTTGTTGTTGTTTTTTTTTTTTTTTGACAGACAGCTAAAAAACCTGTTCAGATATCTCAAGGTGTGAGAGGGTTGCTGGAAAGGCCAAGTTTCTTCCCTTCTCTACCTCATGTGGGGCTTAATTTTAAAATATCTTACCCTTCTTGCCTTTATGCCTTTGTTGCAGGTGATTGGCATTCTGAATTTGTACCACATGGAAATCTGTGCCCCTTAAAGGTTTTTCAGGCTAGGTGCAGTAGCTCACCCCTGTTATCCCAGCACTTTGGGAGGCTGAGGTGGGAGGATCGCTTGAAGCTAGGAATTCAAGACCAGCCTGGGCAACAAAGTGAGACCCCGTCTTAAAAAAAAAAACAAACCGGTTTTTCATTTTTGCTTTTTAATTGTTGTTGTTGTTTTGATTGCACTTGTGTTATTTAAGACATCGATTTGTGTGGAATCTTCTTTCTTTTTTTGAGTATGGATTAGCTTCAGTCCTAACTAATCAGCTCTAGATAAACAGGATTTTGATGCATCACAGTGTAAGTTTGTCAGGGGACCCAAATAATTAGCAATGTATGTTTTCATTTCTGAAAATTGTTCTTTGTTAACACATATTTATATTGACCAGACATTGTAATTAAATGGGTGCTATTTTATGACAACTACTTTTTTTGTTTTCTAAACAAATTTAACCCCCTCCCCCAAACTAGAATTGTATCTCATTTATCTTTGTATCGCTAGTCTTGGTACATAGTAGGTAATTCATAAATGTCAGCTTTGGGTGTCTGGTTTTGTTTTTTGTTTTGAGACAAGGTCTCTCTCTCACCCAGGCTAGAGTGCAGTAGCACAATCATGGCTCATGGCTCCTGGGCTCAAGTGATCCTCCTACATCAGCCTCCCAAGTAGCTAAGACTACAGGTGTGCAACCCCATGCCTGACTGGTTTATTTTTATTTTTGTAGAGATGGGGTGTCACTATATTGCCTAGGCTGGTCTCAAACTCCTGAGATCAAGCGATTCTCCCGCCTTGGCCTCCCAAAGTGCTGAGATTACAGGTATGAACCACTGCACCTAGCCCATAAATGTTTGTTGAATAAAGGGATTAATTTTTTGTTACTCAAAAGTAATTTTTTTAACAAACTGAGTTTTTATTAGAGGTCAAGGATTCGTCTACCAAATGTCATTACCCAATTTGGCATATAAAAACATGTTAGTAGGACTCATTGCTTCTCTTGCTTGTGCTACAAAATATGACTTTCAGGAAAAGTCACTTAATCTCTTGGAATCTCAGTTTCTTGATCTGTAAAAAGAGGCTGTGTGATTAGATCATCTTGAAGGTGCCTTTCAATTCAAATTTGCATCATGTAATCATTAGATTTTACCAAAAAAAAATTAGGAATGGCATATTAATTATTTAAAACTTTCTTATTGCATAACCCCAAAGTATAACTAAGTAGCCTTATGCTTTGAAGCAGATATCAGACTGTTCCTATTCAAAAAGATAATGTGGGGGAAGGGGTGAAATGGTGAAAAGTTACTTTTAAAAATTATTACATCCCGGCTGGGCATGGTGGCTCCCTCCTGTAATCTCAGCAATTTGGGAGGCAGAGGCGGGTGGATTGCTTGAGCCCAGGAGTTGGAGACCACCCTGAGCAATATGGCAAACCCCGTCTCTATACAAAAGTGGAGAAATCAGCTGGGCATGGTGGCACATGCCTGTAGTCCCAGTACTTGGGAGGTTGAGGTGGGAGGATTGCTTGAGCCCAGGAAGTTGAGGCTGCAGTGAGCCGTGATGGTGTCACTGCACTCAAGCCTGAGTGACAGAGTGAGACCCTGTCTCAAAAAAATATATATTACATCCAGAGTAGTCTGTTTAAGAACAGTCTTTCTCCAGTAGAAAAATGAGCAGAGAGCGGTACACAGTGGTTCGTTCCTGTAATCTCAGTACTTTGAGAGACTGAAATGAGAGGATTGCTTGAGCCCAAGAGTTCAAGACCAGCCTGGGCAACATAGTGAGACACGTCTCTACAAAAAAAAATACAAAATATTAGCTGGGTGTGGTGGCACATGCCTGTAGTCCCAGCTACTCAGGAAACTGAGCCTGGAGGATCGCTTGAGACCTGGAGGTCGAGGCTGCAATGAGCCAAGATCACACCACTGCACTCTAGTCTGGGCAACAGCAAGACTCCGTCTTTAAAAAAAAAGAAAAAGTAAAAACTGAGAACAAAAATGGGTATCTCTCTTCAAAAGCGATATAAATGTCTAATACATATGAAAATTTTCATCCACACTGGAAATCAAAGTACACATTAAAACACCAATGAGATATACTTTTGCCTGTCAACTTGGTAAAAAAAAGTTTAAAATAACATTCATTTTTGGCAAGGGTATTAAGAAATAGGCATTCATAGAGCAGTAGGAGTGTAAACAGGTACAACTGTTACGGTTGGCAGTTTGAAAGTTTCTCAAATTTCTGGAAAGTTTGTATACTTCTGACCTCTAATCCCACTGCCAGATAAACTTATTTTAAGGAAATGTATTATGGAGGTGCACAAATTTTCATTTATAAAGGTATTTGTTGTAGTGTTATGTCATATACAACTGTATATACATATGAAGACAAAAGATACTCAAATCTCTAGGTGATAAGATTATGTATGAATCACGGTAATTTTCTTCTCTCTTTTTTTTTTTTTTTTTAAGAGATGGGATCTTGCTTTTTCCCCCAAGCTGGAGTGTGGTAGCACAATCATGGCTCACTGCATTCTTGAACTCCTGGGCTACAGCAGTCCTCGTGCTTCAGCCTCCCAGGTAGCTGGGTCTACAGGCAGTAGCCACCACACCTGGATAATTTTTAAATTATTTGTAGAGACAGGGTCTCATTCTGTTGACCAGACTGGTCTTCTCCACTTTTTTTTTCTTTTTCTTTTTGAGATGGAGTCTCGCTCTGTCACCAGGACTAGGGTGCAGTGGCATGATCTCGGCTCACTGAAACCTCCACCTCCCAGTTCAAGTGATTCTCCTGCCTCAGCCTCCCAAGTAGCTGGGATTATAGGCACGTACCACCACGCCCGGCTAATTTTTGTATTTTTTGTGGAGGTGGGGTTTTGCCATATTCAGGCTGATCTTGAACTCCTGACCTCAGGTGATCCGCCCGGCTCAGCCTCCCAAAGTGCTGGGATTACAGGCATGAGCCACCGCGCCCAGCCTCTTCTCCACTTTTTGTTTTCCACATTTTCTGTATGCACATAAGACTTTGCAATCACAAAATATATACACACTTTTTAAATGTGGACTTGTCTGTAATAAGTCTATAGAAGTATTTCTCTTCTCATCTCCTCTATTCAACACCTCCTTACTTTTATTTCTGAACAGGTCTCCAGGAAAAGTTGGGCTTTCAACATTCAAGGTAAGTTGTGCTTTCTGAAAGTTATGTTTTTAGAAATTGTATACTTTTTATTTGTGTTTTTATGTAATTCTTCATTTTCTTTTGCTTTTTTTTTTACTTATTTTTTGTTCAGTAATATTGTCATTATGTCCTACTTGGTATAAATAGGTACTCTAGAAATACCTAACTAAATATTATGCTGTAAGGAAGGAACTGTAAGTATTTTTTAGATTTCTACTAATTTTTACTTGTTTTATGATGTCTAGAATAAAAGAACGTGTGAGAGAGAGAGAGAGAGAGAGAGAGAGAGAGAGTGTGTGTGTGTGTGTGTGTGTGTGTGTGTGTGTGTGTGTGTGTGTTGAAAAAGTAATACTCGGCCAGGCATGGTGGTTCACACCTGTAATCTCAACACATTGGGAGGCTGAGGTGGGCAGATCAGTTGAGGTCAGGAGTTTGACACTAGCCTGGCCAACATGGTGAAACCCTGTCTCTACTAAAAAAACAAATGGAAAAATTATCCAGGTGTGGTGGTGCAGACCTGTAGTCCCAGCTACTTGGGAGACTGAGGTAGGAGAATTGCTTGAACCCAGGAGATGGAGGCTGCAGTGAGCTGAGATCATGCCACTGCACTCCAGTCTGGGCAACAGAGCGAGACTCCACCTCACAAAAAAGCAAAAAATTAATACTTGTGTGACAAAAAATGTACAGTAACTGAAATACATGTATACTTCTTGTGGGCCCATATACCATCACTATACATAAAAATCAATCCCAGCTTATATTCAGGCAGAGGAGTTTGGTATTGAGATATTATGCCACTCAGAGCCGTTTTAAGCATAAGATATCATGAAACAGAATTACTTATATCAGATAGAGTATATATTTTTTATGTATATTTGTATATGTGTATTTATATGTATGTGTAATCTCAAACATGCTGTATTTTTTTCAGTTCCAATATACTGACCTTCTATTTATACACATTGGATACCAGTCTCTTTGATAAATTATGATATATTTATATGAAATATTCTACAGTAGTAGAAATGAATGAATTAGTTATATACAATGACATGGATGAATTTCAGCACTAGAGTGTTGAGTGGGGGGTAACTACTTATAGAAAAGCATATATAGTAACATTCCATTTATATTAAGTTCACAAGCGTGCCAAACTAAAAAATATATTGTTTAGAGAATAGATTGTTTAGATATAAAAACATGGTAAAACTGTGAAAAATTACCAGGGAATGAGAAATACAATATTTAGGGTATTGGTCATTCTCTGAGGGAGAGACATTGTAATGGAAATGGAGAAGGATACACAAGAGACTTGAAAACTAATAATAATGTTCTTTTTCTTAAATTGAGTGCTTAAGAAAGGTTATATCATAACTCTTTTCTTATGTTAAATAAAAATTATTTTGTATTTACTTAATATTTAATAAAAACAGTCTTTAAAAGTAATAACATGTGTAGGGTTGAAATTTACTCAGGACAAAAGGTATATGGTTGAAAATGTAGCTTTCCCCACCTCTCAAACTTCATATCCAGAGGCAATTACTGTTTTTGCTTCTAGGTCTTAAAAGCCATTTAGCTCTAAGATATTTTTATATTATAACAAATAGATTTGGAGAATTTACTTTAACCCAGTAATTATAGATTGTCCTTAACTTGAATGAAATTAGATAACAAATATACATATTTAGTAAATAAATATGAAGTTGGATATTCACTTTTTTAACTTTTTATTTTGAAATAATTATAGATTCACAGGAAGCTTTAAAGATAATGCAGAAAGGTCCTGTATATTCTTCACCATTTCGCCAGTGGTTATAGCTTAATTATAGTACAATTTTAAAATGAGGAATTTAACATTAGTGCAATGTGAGTGTATAGTTCTGTGCCAATTTATGATATGTGTATGTTTGTATAACCAACACAATGAAGATGCAGAACTATTTCATCATCACAAAAATCTCCCTTGTACTACCCCTTTGTAACCACATCCACCACCTTCCCCATATCATCCCTAAATATGTTTTCCATCTCTATAATTTTGTCACTTGAGGAATGCTCCATAAATGGAATTGTATACTATGTAACCTTATGGGATTGGTTGAAAGGGTCACGATCCATCTAAGTTGTTGTCTGTATCAATGGTTTGTTTCTTTTTATTGCCGAGTAGTATTCTATGATAAACATGTACTGAGGCTATTGAGTGCGTATTATGAATAACAATACATTTATCAATACCATAATATAAAAGAAGGCTTGATATAGTTCTGATTGTTGGTGATTTTACAGTCTGATGGAAGAGACATTTATGCAAAAGGGCAATTTATGAGGTCTTGATGTTTGTAAAGTAGAATAGATGTGTTAACTGCCACAAGGGGTTTGGAGGAACAAGAGGAAGATAGAGTTGACGGTGAGAGCACTGTTACCTGGAATAGCAGAGAAAAGTTTCAGGGAGGAAGTAGAACTTTCGCTGAGCTTTGAAAATTGGGAGAGGTTTGCATAGGTAGATAGAGAAAAATTGCGAAAGCATTGTAGTTAGGAAATAGTAGGGACTAATTAATATGCAAAAGCATGGGATTTACTAGGAGCATTGAAAGACTAGTGTGACCAGTGTAAAAGTTTTAGCAGTAGAGTATTGGAAAAGTAAATTGAGGCAAGATTGTGATGAGCCTTGAATGTCAGTTTACCTGATTTGATCATAATACTATGTATACATGCATTAAAACATCACATTGTACCCTGTAAATATGTATCATATAATGTGTCAATTAAAAATTAAATTGTAATTTAGAAAAGAAGCCGGGCGCAGTGGCTCACGCTTATAATCCCAGCACTTTGGGAGACTGAGACGGGCAGATCACCTGAGGTCAGGAGTTAGAGACCACCTGGCCAACATAGTGAAACTCCATCTTTACTAAAAATACAAAAATTAGCCACGCATGGTGCCACACGCCTTTAATCCCAGCTACTTGGGAGACTGAGGAAGGAGAATCACTTGGACCTGAGAGGCTGAGGTTGCAGTGAGTCAAGATTGCACCACTGTACTCCACCCTGGGTGATAGAGTGAGACTCTGTCTCAAGTTAAAAAAAATTTTAGAAAAGAACTCTGAGCTTTAAAATTTTGAAGCAGGATATTTTTGGGTTTCTTTCTTTTCTTTCTTTTTTCTTTCTTTTTTTTTTTTTTTTTTTTGATGGAGTCTCACTCTGTCACCCAGGCGGGGGTACAGTGATGGAGTCTTGGCTCACTGCAACCTCTGCCTCCTGGGTTCAAGCAGTTCTCCTGCCTCAGCCTCCCGAGTAGCTGGGATTATAGGTGCCAGCCACCACGCCCAGCCAATTTTTGTATTTTTGGTAGAGACGGGATTTCGCCATGTTGGCCACACTGGTCTCAAATGACCTCAAGTGATCTGCCCATCTCGACATCCCAAAGTGCTGGGATTACAGGCGTGAGCCACTGGGCCCGACCAGGATATTTTTGGTTTTTGAAGGTCTCACTCTGTCACCCAGGCTAGAATGCAGTGGCACAATCACAGCTCACTATAACCTTGAACTCCTGGTCTCAATGACTCCTCCCACCTGAGATTCCCAAGTAGTTAGGACTGCAGACTCAAACCCCACACCCAGCTATTTTATTTTATTTTTATTTTTTAGGGACAGGGTCCTGCTAGGTTGTCCAGACTGGTCTGAAACTCCTGGCCTCAAGCCATCCCCCTCCTTTGGCCTCCCAAAGCATTGGGATTACATGAATGAGTCACTGTGCCAGGCCTAAAGTGGGATATTTAAAAAGTCAATTTTTATATGTCTTACAGCTGTGCTGCCCAAGGTTTTTTGTTGTTGTTGTTTTGTTTGTTTTGTTTGGCTGGGGAATTAAGAAAACTGGTGGAAGGGTAGAAGAAAGTTTGAAGGAAAAAGACTTAGGTGCAAAGAAAGCTGTCAAGAGGCAGTTAAAATGTCAAGACATGAGACTCCGATAAAGGGAACAGCATTGAAAGGAATGGATGTATGGCTATGACAGTGATTTAAGGGTTACTTTTTAAAACAATTTTCTCAGCAAAAAAAGAGTGGAAGTCACATTTCTAAGTTTTTCTTTTTTAAAACAAATTTCACTTTAGTAGCTTACCTTCCCTTACTACTAAAAATTGCAAGTTACCTGAATTTTTCTATAATTAATGTTTTTAGCTTAATGTTCTTTAGTAGGTAATAAGATTTCTGTGAGTGCAGATCACTTTCATACAAATAGTTTGTTGGGTGTGCTTATTAAAATTAAAAAACTGAAATCTTATAACCAAATACTGCAGGGGGGTTATAGACAGCTCTATAATATCCAACACAGATGGAGGTAACTGTGATGTGAATTGCTGAAAATTGAATAAGCTACCATACCTTTTAAGGAAGCAAATTTTTGATACTGTGATAGATAGGAGTTAGAGAAATTGCCTAACAGTAGGGAAGCTGGGATTTAGTAAGTACTGCATTTAATAATGAGTCAGAACATCACCAGAAGTAGGTAATGTACTGTCTCAAGTATAGCTAAGTTGGCGTTGGTTGTCTATGGACACATGCTTGGCTTGCATTCCTTTGTCCCAAAAGCCTGATCAAGGTGTTAGAAGGACCTGGACCTTATACATCACTGAGAGAGAATCATAGTTGACTATATATCCTAAGTCTGATTTTATTAAGAAGTCTTCTCTGGAGATCAGGTCCTCTGGTAGGTGCCATGTCGCTCCTTTAAACTTGTGACTTAAAACAGCAGAGTACCTTAGGAGTTACTATCTTTTAAAAGTTCAGACTCCAAGAGAGTTTTGTTAAAGCCAAATAAAATAGAAGCCTAATCACTGCTTGGCAGTTTTGGCTAGTGTAGGAATGTTAATCTTTTTAAGTAAATAATTGAAACAAATTAGGCCGAGTGCAGTGACACATAGGCCAAGTGCAGTGACTCACGCCTGTAATCCCAACACTTTGGGATGCTAAGGTGGGAGGATCACTGCATTCTAGCCTGGGCAACTGCGAGACCCTGCCTCTAAAAAATCAATCGGTTAATCAAATTGAGGTCCAAAGATTATTAATGTGTAATTTTATGTAGCTTAATTTAAGGAAAATATCCACAGAATTATGTTGTACAATGCTTCTGATTTTCCTACTGATAAACAGTTACTAGAAAATAATTGGATAAAAATAGTGGGACAGTTGAAGGTTATTTTGCACCAACTGTTATTTATTTTTTATTTTTTCCTGTGGACCCTGTTCTGCTGAGAGCATCAACTATTCTTAATGGTGATCAGCTTCCAAATATTTCTTTTTTTTTTTGTGACAGAGTCTTGCTCTGTCCCAGGCTGGACCAAGTATTCTCTTAGTAGTGATCAGCTTCCAAGTATTCTCTCTCCACCTTGTCAAGGTTATCTTACCAGTTGGTCTTGGTTAGATTTTTTGTTTGTTTGTTTTTTTAGAGACAGGGTCTCGCTCTCTTGCCCAGGCTGGAATGCAGTGGCATTATCATAGCTCACTGCAGCCTCAGGCTCCTAGGCTCAAGTAATCCTCCCACAGCAACCTCCAGAGTAGCTGGGACTGCAGGCACATACCACCATGCTTGGCTAATTATTTTTTTTTTTTAAAGGCGAAGTCTCACTATGTTGCCCAGGCTGGTCTCAAACTCCAGGTCTCAGCCCGTGCCTGGCCTTCTTTCGCATAAAACCAGGATCCAATTAAAGCCTATGTACATTTAAGATGTATATATTAACTGAAGAAAAAACAGAGCATGCATCATTCAACATTTATTCAGCAAATGATTATTTAGTGTCGGACACAGTTTTAGGTACTGAACAAACTGTAGATAGAACAAACAAGGTCCATGCTCTCATGGAACTTACATTCTAGTGGAACAGGGAAGAGACAAAAAATAAGCAAGTAAATAAGGTCATTTTGAATGAGAAGTGCAGTGAAGGAAAATAGGATGATGTTTTCCCAGCACCATTTATTGAATAGGGAAGCCTTTCCCCATTCTTTGTTTTCATCAGGTTTGTCAAAGATCAGATAGTTGTAGATTTGCAGTCTTATTTCTGTATTCTCTATTCTGTTCTGCTGGTCTATGTGTCTGTTTTTGTACCAGTACGATGCTGTTTGGTAACTGTAGCCCTGTAGCATAGTTTGAAGTCGGGTAGCGTGATGCCTCGAGCTTTGTTCTTTTTACTTAGGATTTGCCTTGGCTATTCAGGCTCTTTTTTGGTTCCCTATGAATTTTAAAATAAAATTTTCTAGTTCTGTGAAGAATCTTAATGGTGGTTTAATAGTAATGGCATTAAATCTATAAATTGCCTCGGGCAGTGTGGCCATTTTAACGATATCGATTCTTCCTGTCCATGAGCATGGAATGTTTTTCCATTTGTGTCATCTCTGGGTTCTTTGAGCAGTGGTTTGTAGTTCTTTCACCTCCCTAGTTAGCTGTATTCCTAGGTATTTTATTCTTTTTGTGGCAATTGTGAATGGTGGGAGTTTATTCCTGATTTGGCTCTCGGCTTGACTGTTATTAGTGTATAGTAATGCTAGTGATTTTTGCACATTGATTTTGTATCCTGAGACTTTGTTGAAGTTGTTTATCAGCTTAAGAATCTTTTGGGCTGAGACTATGGGTTATCTAGATACAAGATCATGTTGTCTGCCAACAGGGATAGTTTGATATCCTCTCTTCAATCCAATTACTGGGTATATACCCAAAGGAATATACATCATTCTATTATAAAGACACATGCACACAAATGTTCATTGCAGCACTATTCACAATAGCAAAGACATGGAATCAACCTAAATGCCCATCAATGATGGACTGGGTAAAGAAAATGTGGTACATATACACCATGGAATACTATGCAGCCATAAAGAAGAATGAGATCATGTCCTTTGCAAGGACATGGATGGAGCTGGAGGCCATCATCCTTAGCAAACTAATGCAGGAACAGAAAACCAAATACTGCCTGTTCTCACTTATAAGTGGGAGCTAAATGATGCGGACACATGAACACATAGAGGGGAACAACACATGTTGGAGCCTATCAGAGGGTGAAGGGTGGGAGGAGGGAGGGGATCAGGAAAAATGACCAATGGGTACTAGGCTTAATACCTGGGTGATGAAATAATCTGTACAACAAAACCCCGTGACACAAGTTTACCTATGTAACAAATCTGCACATGTACCCCTGAACTTAAAGATTTTTTTTTTTTTTTAAAAGGAAAAATAGGATAATGTGATAGAAAGTTAAGGGGTCAGATAAGGCTATTTTGAGATGGTCAGGGAAGTATTTTCTGATAAAATAGCACTTGAGCTGTGACCCTAATGGCAAGGAACCATCCTATTGGCCAGAGTGTGATTGTGAGGGAGTGGTATGAGAGGGAGATGAGGAGTGTAGAAGATATCAAAAATGTAGGCAGAGGCTATGTCATGTTTAGGCCTTCATGGGCCTTCGTACTGTTTGGATTTTATCTAACACTTAAGAGTCCATGAAACAATTTTTTTCTAGAAGAATCTGTGTAACATTGGTAGTATTCCCCAAATTCTGGGGGAGGAATTCAATGCTCGAAGATATTGCAGGTCCTACAGAAATTTCACTGGCATGTTAAATCTTTAACATTTTAATAATCTCTGGAGTAATTTTATTTCTGAGCCTATTGTGATCATATCCTGATATGTGTATAAGTGCCACCTAAATAATTAGTGTGCCTTGAGTCCCTTATCTAAAATGGTTATAGTGACCTTCCTCTAACAAACTCTGTGATGTACACAAATAATTATGATTTTTTTTCTCAGTATCAAGAGTAGCATTCAAATTGCTGTACTTCTATAAATAGACAACTTAAGATTGAGAGGAGTATTGTATTGAGATTTGCAAATATATGATTGTGTTATTTTACCCTAATTTTTTCCAGCAGAAATGCAGTATCCATTTCTAACCTCCCAAATATATATATATATGTACGTATGTGTATATAAATGTATACGTAGATATATATGTATTTTTGGTGGGTTTAATGTTTTTCATCTTTTTTCATACTTAGGGGCTTCGTTTAACTTCTGGTTAAGTCTTTATTTCTTTTATCTAAAGCATGTAGAATTTTAAGAAAACTATTCCCTGAATGTGGTTTTCTGTGTTATATACTTTTGTATTTGTGCATATTTATGGAGCAATGCTTTGGGAAAAACAAAAATTTTTATTCAACCCCTTGCTTAAATCCTTAATCCTTTTTAGCTATAAAAGTACTTAGAAGTTCTTATCTTCCATTACAGTTTTTTAATGTTAAAAAGTTGAGCAAGTTTTCACATTTAAAGGTAAATCCTATTGCAGAATAACAGAATATTGCTGATGGGTAACTTTCTTATGCAAATTACATTGTCCCATGGCATAAAATTTCTGGGCATCTATCAGTATTGGGAAATCTAAGCCCTTTAGGCCGGGCACAGTGGCTCACACCTATAATCCCAGCACTTTGGGAGACTGAGGCGGGTAGATCACATGAGGTTAGGAGTTCGAGACCAGCCTGGCCAACAAGGTGAAACTCTGTCTCTACTAAAAATACAAAAATTAGCCAAGTGTGGTGGCACGCGCCTATAATCCCAGCTACTTGGGAGGCTAAGGCAGGAGAATCACTTGAACCTGGGAAGCAGAGGTTGCAGTGAGCCAAGATTGTGCCACTGCACTCCGGCCTGGGCGACAGAGTGAAGCTCTCTCTCAAAAAAAAAAAAAAAGAAGAAGAAGAAGAAATCTAAGCCCTTTAAGGACCTTTGAAGCCCTTTAAGG
This sequence comes from Piliocolobus tephrosceles, assembly GCF_002776525.5. Lineage (NCBI taxonomy): Eukaryota > Metazoa > Chordata > Mammalia > Primates > Cercopithecidae > Piliocolobus > Piliocolobus tephrosceles. The sequence goes on along the minus strand of NC_045445.1, from coordinate 36,011,700 downwards.
ACCTTTGATTTATTAATGCTACATTTTCTCATTTGTATCCCTTTAAAGCAATTTTTAAAAAAAATATATCATCATTTGGTCTCTATTTCTTTTCTTTTTCAAACAGGAAGCAGAGAACACTGCATGCAAAGTTGGAAATGAGTCCCCTGTACAAGAATTGAAACAAGATGTGTCTAAAAAGGTTGGAAAGATACAATGTCAATATTAGTTTATAACAGACATCATATTTATATGGTATATTTCAAACAGTTTTTATATTCTTTTAGGACAGCGCTCTGTACATGATTGACATTTGTGGTTGAAGACATTTCAGTCTTTTTAGAAGTCCTTTTCATATTCTAATTGGTAATTTATCCTTGAAACAGTATTTTATAAAATGCTTTTATTTTTTATTCTTGTATTTTTATCAGAATAAGTCCTAACTATTCTTGAGGTTACTACCAGGAGTTACAGGTATTGAAAAGCTCAGTGCAGCAACATTCTGATGTCTTTAGTAATCAGAAGTTATGAGAAGTCCTTGCTCTGATAGTACCTTTGATACCTTTTAAAAAATTGATGCTATGAAGCTTCAAAGGTTGGTTTACTAGAAGAGACTGAGCACAAGATCAATCTTTTGAAAATGTACAGTTCACGGTATCAGCATAAAACTCAAAGAGAAAGACAGGATGGTGTGTTTTTATTCATTTATACAAGTTTTAAGTGTTTTCTGTGCCCTAGGCAATCTTCTAGCCAGTGGGTTTCCAGAGGCTAACAAAATGACACATTCTTCACCCCAGAGTTTCTCCAGTAGTGGCACTCGACATTTTGGGCTAATAGAGGGTAGGGGAGGGCCTGTTTTGTGCATTGTAAGATGTTTTAGCAGTATCCCTAACTTCTATTTACTAGATGCCAATAGCATCCCCAATTCCCAATTATGACAACCAAATATATCTTCGGATGTCTGGAAAGGGGTATGGAACAAAATAACCCCTAAGGGAAAACCACTCTTCTATCCTTATGGAATTTAGAAATTTAATGGACTACATTTTTTGGGTTTTTTTTGTTTGTTTTTTGTTTTGTTTATTTGTTTGTTTCTTTTTTTGTTCTGTCGCCCAAGCTAGAGTGCAGTGGCACGATCATGGCTCACTGTAGCCTCCACCTCCTGGGCTCAAGTGATCCTCCCACCTCAGCCTTTCGAGTAGCTGGGACCACAGGTGTGTGCCACCACGCCTGGATAATTTTTGTATATTTTGTAGAGACAAGGTTTTGCCATGTTACCCAGGCTGGTCTCGAAATTCTGAGCTCACACAATCCACCCACCTCAGCCTCCCAAAGTGCTGGGATTATAGGTGTGCAACACTGTGCCCACCTGGACCACATATTTTAATATTGATCATACTTTTTTCTTTAAAGGAAAAATGTTCCCTTTTGGGACAAATGGTGGATTGTATAGCAGTGTACATGATAGGAATTGAACCATTTTTTTAAAAAAGGAAATTGCCTACAATTCTGTACTATAACACGCAGGTATCTTGATTTTTCAGCATTTCCTTCTGGTTCTCACCCATTAGCATACATTTTTTCTGCCTAATTGTAGTGTAGGTAGAATTTTATATTCTGTCTTTTACTCTTACCATTTTTAGATTTTCCTCATACTTCTATATTATTTCTGTACTCAGATGCATCAGTTTCCATCAAGTAAATGGATTACAATGTATCCAGCCATTTTTATTGTTGAAACTTAAAATATTCCTGTTTTTTCTACTATCGCTTTTCTTTTTAAAGAATGTTTTTCTTAGGATAAATTACAAATGCGTAACTATCTATAGTTAATGGGGAAAAAGATGATTTTAAGGAGAGTTTAGAAGATTAATTCAAGTTGTTTAGCTCTGAACTCAAGCTTATGACCCAAAAACCAGCAGATGCAGGGAGATTAACATTCTTAAACAGACTACACCTAAATTCCACTATTTGGACTGATGGCAGAACCATGGAAAGAGTTCACCTTGTCTTTTCCCTTCCTTTCTTTCTTTTTCTTTTTTGAAATGGAGTCTCACTCTGTCACCCAGGCTGGAGTGCAGTGGCACGATCTCGGCTCACTGCAACCTCTGCCTCCCAAGTTCAAGCAATTCTCCTGCCTCAGCCTCCCTAGAAGCTGAGATTACAGGTGTGTGCCCCACGCTGGGCTAATTGTTGTATTTTTAGTAGAGACAGGGTTTCACCATGTTGGCCAGACTGGTCTTGAACTCCTGACCTCATGAGATCCACCCGCCTCAGCCTCCTGATGACAGGCATGAGTCACTGCACCCGGGCCCCTTTCTTTCTTATATGCAGCTTAAAATATAAACAGGCTTTCTATTATCTTCTACCAACATTTAGAAGAAAAGAAAATATATTTTCTCCCCAGTCCTGTCATTACTAACATTAAATCTCCCAGATCATTTATCCTGCTCCGTCTCAAAAAAAAACATTTGGACAGGCTAAGATAGGAGAGAAAAGGCATTACTGAAGGCATGGAGGTGGGGAATGTGCAGAACTTTTGAGGATGAGCCTGGAGAGCAGAGTTAGGGCCAGGTTATAGAAATGCCTTATGTCATACTAAACTGCTTTTTATTTTTTTTGAGACTTGAGTCTCGCTCTGTTGCCCAGGTTGGAGTGCAGTGGTGTGATCTCAGCTCACTGCAACCTCCACCTCCTGGGTTCAAGCAATTCTTCTGCCTCAGCTTCCCGAGTAGCTGGGATTACAGTCACACACCACCATGCCAGGCTAATTTTTAATTTTTATTTATTTATTTATTTTGTATTTTTAGTAGAGACAGGGTTTCACCATATTGGCCAGGCTGGTTTCGAACTCCTGACCTCAGGTGATCTGCCCACCTCAGCCTCCCAAAGTGCTGGGTTTACAAGCTTAAACCACCGTGCCTGGCCACGGTGAGTTTTTGAAGCAAACAATGCTTTAGCATAATCATCTCTGTGTATGTCTTGGTTCTCACTGTTCTCTTAGTCTTTCTCTTTCACTATTTCCTAAAATCCAGAAAAGAAATGCCAGGGCTAGGCACCGTAAGAAGGTGTCATGAGGCATATCAAGAGGCAGAAAACACGGACCTTGCTCTCCAGGTACTAATTATCTGGTGTAGAGAAAATAAATAGAGCTAGCCCATATACAGCTCTGTATTTGTATTATAGTTCATACTATACTGAACAGTAAGAATAGTAATAGAAGTGCAGAGGAGGGAGAGATTATTCTCAGATAAAGGATTGGGGAAGACAGGGTTTTCAACCTCATTTTGACCCCTCTTGTGACACAGACATTTCCATTATGCGTAGTGATTATTTCAAACCTTTATACTCACCCCATGCTCACTGTACCCACTCACATCCCCCTCATTTTCAGGAGATAACCTTGTTTCCTACTCCACATAAATATTAGAGGCTAAAAAGCCTGAATCCATTCCTTTGTATCGTCTTTCACTTCTTTTACCTACATATTTATTGTCATTTCTTACCTCTTTTTCATGTCATCCATCACTGATGATTTAGTATCTTGTTTTCTGTCCAAAGTAGTGTGGTATAATACAAAGATCACTGGATGTTTAAGAAAGATCTGAATTTCAGTTTTGGCTTTGTAGCTTACTAATTGTGGGACTGGCAAATTTCTTAAAGCCTTTACCTCAGAGTCCTGCTTTTCTAGGAGGGAGGTAATCCAGCTACCTAACCCAGAGGTCTATATGGCAATTAAATGGGAATTTGTATACTAGGTCTAATACACAGTAGGCCTTCATTCCTTTCTTTTCCAGAACATTGCTCTGTTATCTTCTTTTCCAGTGGTTCCTTCCCTTCAGGTTATAAAAGTGCTGGGACACTTTATTGAAATCTTTTTGCATTTATAGCTAAGCTTTTTGAAAACTCAGACCGTGCTAATGTCTCTATGTCTTCACCTCTTATTCATTCTCAAATCCACTGGAATATGACTTCTGTTATCACTGTTATCATTGAGGTTCTCCGCACTCAGTAACCACCTAATTGACAAATTGGTTGGACTCTGTTTAGTTCTGGTGAAAGCAAGGTAATTTCTAAGGTTAACAATTTGAAGATTGAGAAAAACTAACATACAGAACATGCTAAGAAATCCGGGATGAATATTACTGAGCAGCAGTAATATCCAGTTCAAGTTAGCATGAAATTGTAGTAGACCAGATTAGGATGGTTCTGTGATACATTCCATGAACTTTCTGAAGCCAAGGAATTGAGAAAGCAGAAGTTGTTCATGGTTGGGCATGGTGGTGGGATAACTGATCTGGGAGATTTAATGTTAGTAATGACAGGACTGGGGAGAAAATATATTTTCTTTTCTTCTAAATGTTGGTAGAAGATAATAGAAAGCCTGTTTATATTTTAAGCTACATTTAAGAAAGAAAGGGGCCCGGGTGCAGTGACTCATGCCTGTAATCGGGAGGCCGAGGCAGGTGGATCTCATGAGGTCAGAAGTTCAAGACCAGCCTGGCCAACATGGTGAAACCCTGTCTCTACTAAAAATACAACAATTAGCCCAGCGTGGGGCACACACCTGTAATCTCAGCTTCTAGGGAGGCTGAGGCAGGAGAATTGCTTGAACTTGGGAGGCAGAGGTTGCAGTGAGCCGAGATCGTGCCACTGCACTCCAGCCTGGGTGACAGAGTGAGACTCCATTTCAAAAAAGAAAAAGAAAGAAAGGAAGGGAAAAGACAAGGTGAACTCTTTCCATGGTTCTGCCATCAGTCCAAATAGTGGAGTTTAGGTGTAGTCTGTTTAAGAATGTTAATCTCCCTGCATCTGCTGGTTTTTGGGTCATAAGCTTGAGTTCAGAGCTAAACAACTTGAATTTTTCTCCTGGGGATTTGGATTATCATGGTTTTGTTAAGTGGGCTCAAACCAGTAGGCTGGTATTACAACAAGTTTGGCATAAATATGTAAATGAATCAGGATATTGAGTCTTAATGTAAGTTTAGGATTGAACTTGATTTTATACGGTTATTTGACCTTTTGTACCTAAGTGTTAACACAAATTCCCTATTATGAGGGTTAAGAGTATAGATGCTGGAATCAAACTCCCTGGGTTTATACCTGCTTCATCACTTACTAGCTTTGTGACCTTGGACAAATCATTTGATTAGTTCCCTCATTTATAAAAGGGTGACAGTAGAAGTAGAATCTCTTAAGGTTATCGTAAATATTAAAATATGTAAAGTATTAATTAAGAACATTGCCTGGCACTTACTAAGTACTGTGTAAATGATTAGCTGTTATTATGTTCTTATAAATAGCTTCATTTTAAAAAACTACTTTTAACCCTTTCATCAGATTATTGAAAGTATCATTGAGGAGAGTCAGAAAGTACTACAGCTTGAAGATGACTCTTTGGATTCCAAAGGAAAAGAACTCTCTGATCAAGCTACTGCCAGTCCTGTTGTGGCTAGAACAGATCTGAGCAATATACCCGGACTGTTAGCCATAGATCAAGTACTGCAGGAAGAATCCCAAAAGGCAGAGAGTCAGAATACATTTGAAGAGACTGAATTAGAATTTAAAAAATGCTTTCCTTCTGATGAAACCTGTGAGAAACCAGTAGATGAAACCACAAAGTTAACTCAAACAAGTTCAACTGAGCAGCTTAATGTGCTTGAAACTGAAGCAGAAGTATTGAACAAGGAAGCAGTGGGAGTCAAAGGAAGTGATGTTCTAGGACCTGTGTCCTCAGACTCCTTATCTACTAAAGATTTTGCTGCTGTGGAAGAAGTGGCCCCTGCCAAACCCCCGAGACACCTTACTCCAGAGCCTGATATAGTGGCTAGTACAAAGAAGCCTGTTCCAGCACGCCCACCTCCTCCAACTAATTTCCCACCTCCTAGACCCCCACCTCCATCTCGACCTGCTCCACCACCAAGAAAAAGGAAAAGCGAATTGGAATTTGAGACTTTGAAAACTCCTGATCTAGATGGCAAGTATTAATTGAGAAATCACTCTGTTGGTTGGGCACAGTGGCTCACGCCTGTAATTCCAGCACTTTGGGAGGCCGAGGTGGGCGGATCGCTTGAGCTCAGTTCAAGACCAGCCTGGGCAATATGGCGAAACCCCATCTGAACAACGACAAAAATAATACAAAAATTAGCTGGCCATGGTGGCACGCGCCTGTAATCCCAGCTACTTGGGAGGCTGAGGCAGGAGAATTGCTTGGGCCTGGGAGGCAGAGACTGCAGTGAGCCAGGGTCATGCCATTGCACTCCAGCCTGGGTGATCAGAGTGAAATCTTGTCTCAAAAAAAGAGAGAGCGCAATAACCCTTTGTGGTGAAATTTTGGAGTTGAAACTGTTTACCTTTCTGCTTTTATTTCACTTTATAAAAAAACTCACTGGGAACCAAGTTATTAAAATTATTTCTTTAGTAATAGACAAAATGTAAAAATGTTTACATTGGTGAAAGTTACTATAATTGAACACTTCAGCAGACTTCAAACTTTCGAATCTGTTGCCATCTGAGAGAGAGTGGCATGTGAAAAAAACATGGGATTTGGAGACCTAAAGTCTGAATTCAAGTCCTGCATCTTTTTTTTTGTATGAGCTGTATAGTCTTGAGGAAATTAAATAACTTGTTTGAACTATGGTTTCCCTGTATAGGAAATGAGAGAGTAATCAAACCACTTTCCTCACAGGGTTGTTATAAGAATCAAACAAAAGGGTTGTTATTGTTATTATTATCATTGCAGTTCCCAAAGAGAATATTACGTCTGATTCTCTCCTAACTACAAGCATGGCTTCAGAGAGTACAGTCAAGGATTCGCAGCCTTCTCTTGATTTGGCAAGTGCTACCAGTGGAGATAAAATAGTTACTGCCCAGGTTGGTGAATTAGTGTTCTATTTCATATAGACTTTATCAGCTCCCTACAACTGGCTGGTTTGCTGATTATGGAGCCTTCTATATTCTGCAGGCCAAATATTTCTTTGTCCTCCAAACCTGACCCCCCTACTTCCCTTGATCAGCTCTGCTACACACTAACTGGGTGAGCCTACCAAGCTGTTTAGCATCTGGATCTCAGATGCCCCATCAATAAAATGGAGGAAAAATCCTTCCTTGAGGGTTTGAAATGAGCTAAAATATGCCAAGTATCTAGCAGGTAATAGGTATTCAAAAAACGACAGACGCTAGCAGGTAATAGGTATTTGGAAAACGACGATGCTACTATTTGTAATATTGTTGGTGCTAATAAACACCAACTATAGTCTATATTTGTCCTGTATTGGTCAGAATTGAAGACTTTTTAAAATAATTTCCTTTTCCTAATCATAAAAAAACTTTATATGCTAGGAAGTGGGCTACACAAAAGACTTGATAATGTTAATTTTACCACAGCCAGATTCTGGGACTCAGAGCTACTTACATGGTAGCTATGGTGGGCCGGGCTACCAGACTACAACATATGACACTATAGTCTTGTTATAGCCTTAGAGCAGGGGTCAGTAGTGGCCTGCTTTGGTAGGATCCCCAAGCTAAGAATGTTCTTTACATTTTTAAAGGTTGTTTAAGAAGAAGAATATGCAACAGAGACTCTATATGAACAAAAATGCCTTAAATATTTATAATATGGCTCTTTATAGAGAGTTGTTTTCTGACCCCTACCTTTGAGGTAGCCACATACAACCCAGATTAATAGCAGTCTTAGTAGAGAAATGCTTTTTGGCTAGGTTCAAATAGAACATTTATTTGTTTTCAAGAATACTAAGACATTATTTCATAAGCAGCAATAGTTTTGGTTCCTAATGTTTTTCAGCATGCTGGGAAAAATGAAGGACTGAAATGTAATGTTCCATTTAGATTTTCAGCAGACTCCATTATTTGAATTATGAAATTCTTTAGAATTATGTGTGGTAATAATTGAAAATTTATAGAAATTGATTCAGTCTAATTTCTGTTTATAAAATTATATTTCCAGGAAAATGGAAAAGCACCTGATGAGCAGACTGTAGCAGGTGAAGTGATGGGCCCTCAGAGACCTAGATCCAACTCTGGGAGAGAGCTTACTGATGAGGTAGAAATAGATTTTTTTTGTTCTTGTTCTTAAAACATAAAGTACAAAAAACATAATGGGAAGATGAAAACCTTCTGGAGATGGATGGTAATGATGGGTGCATAACAATGTGAATGTACTTAATGACCCAGAACTGTACATTTAAAAATGGTTAAAATTGTAACTTTTATGTTATGTGTAGTTTACCACAATTTAATTTTTTTTAAGTTTATTGCTGTTACGAAAAAAAAAAAATACAGAGGAAAAACTGAAAATTGAAGATTGTTTTGTTGATATGCTGGATGTTGCATCTCTGATTTAAACTTGCCCTTTCACTCAATTGCATAGTGGAATAAATATATTGAAAGCAAGGTTTATATTTTATAGAAAGTGGGCTTTAAAAGAACTTGATATTGAGGCCAGGTGTGGTAGCTCACTCCTGTAATCGCAGCACTTTGGGAGGCCAAGGCGGATGGGTCACTTGAGGTCAGGAGTTCGAGACCCAGCCTGGCCAACATGGCAAAACCCCGTCTCTACTAAAAATACAAAAATTAGACAGGCATGGTGGTGTGCATCTGTAATTCCAGTTACCCAGAGGCTGAGGCAGGAGAATCACTTGAACCCAGGAGGCAGAGGTTGCAGTGAGCCGAGATCGCACCACTGCACTCCAGCCTGGGCGACAGAGCAAGACTCCGTCTCAAGAAAAAAAAATTTAAATAATAATAATAATAAAAGAACTTGATATTATAAATACATGTTATACTAACATAAATTTTATTATTTTAATGGTTTCTTACCATTAAAACTTAGTATGCACCTATTAGCCAACTTATTCAGAATTAAATTTTACAGCGAAATCTTAGTTTATATTTCTTTAAAACAATACATTTTTTAAAATATTGCACTTTGGAAGACAGTTTGGCAGTTCCTCAAAATGTTAAATATAGTGTTACCATGACCTAGCAGTTCCATTCCTTTGTATATACCAATGAGAAACGAAAACATATGTTCACACAAAAAATGTACACAAATATTCACAGCATCCTTATTCATAACAGCCAAAAACTGGAAACAACCCAAATGTTTATCACTGATTGGATGGATAAATAAAATGTGGTATATTCATACCATGTTGTATTTTTTAGCAATTAAAAGGAATGAAGGAATAAAGTACTGATATGTGCTACAACATGGATAAACCTTGAAAACATCATGTTAAGTTAAAGAAACCAGATGTAAAAGGCCATATATTACAGGATTTGATTTATATGAAATGTCCAGAATAGGCAAATCTATAGAAACAGAAAGTAGATTAGTATTTGCCAGGGGCTAGGAAGAAAGGGAAATTAGGTGTGACTGCTAATGGGTAGGGAATTTCCTTTTGGGGTGCAGAAAATATTCTGACTTAGTGGCGATAGTTGTACAACTCTGTGAATATACTAAAAACCATTGAATGATATGCTTTAAATGAGTGCATTTTGTGGCATGTGAATTGTATCTCAATACAAATGTTAGAAATTATTGTGTGTAGTATTGAATGTATCTAAAAAGCCTTTAGCTTAAATTTTAGGGGATTTTGTAGACTAAAAAGATAATTAAATTGCAGGTCATCTTGGTGTGATTTTTTTTTTTTAACCTCAGGAAATTTTAGCCAGTGTAATGATTAAGAACCTGGATACTGGAGAAGAAATACCTTTGAGTCTTGCAGAAGAGAAACTACCAACAGGCATTAATCCTCTCACTCTACACATCATGAGAAGGACAAAAGAATATGTAAGGTGTGGCCTAACGTTGTTATTTGTCATTAATAGTATTTCAGAGTTGTTAAGATTTCTCTGTTAATGAACTATGACAATCCCTAATTTGGTTTCATTCAGTGTTTTTCTTTATTCTGGAATTAAAATAGAGTTAGATAAGGTGGGTATTCTTTAACTTTGTTCTTCATTATGACTTTACAGTTACTTGGGGGAATAGTATAAATATTAAATCCCATAGCACTTAGTTTCTCTTTTTTAATGATTTAAATTATATTTGGGACAATATAAAAACAGTGAGGGATCACATACCTGTAATCCCAGCACTTTGGGAGGCTGAGGCAGCACTTGAATTCAGGAGTTAGAGGGGCCTGGGCAACATAGTGAGACCTCATCTCCACAAAAATAAATAAATAAAAATAACAAAAAAAAGTTGAGGCTAAAAAACTATGTAGAATGAACACTTAGTCTTCTGAAACTTTGCTTTAAAGATCATAAAATGGTTTAAATATTTGTACTGTTTTTGTAGGATCAGAAAATGGCTTTAAAGTGAGATGAGTGACTTTACTATGAGATGTATGTAGATCTAAGGAATCATTTCTGTAAAAGCAGGAGCTGTTTTATTAAATGTAATGCAGGATGTACTTAATGAGTAGGGAGGAAGATACCTACAAGTTACTTTATTATTTCACTACAGCACATTTTGCCAAGCAAAAAGCCTTGTTTGTAGTAGATTTTTCATAAATTGCTAAATTGTATTCATTTATATGTTATACATTGCACCTTGCTTAAAGATTCTTTTCTTCAGTTTCTGAAGCCTATAAGTTGTCGGGTCCATCATTTAAATTAAATTATATGGGCTGAGCACGGTGGCTCACACCTGTAATTCTAGCACTTTAAGAGGCCAAGGCAGGCGGATTGCTTGAGCTCAGGAGTTTGACACCAGCCTGGGCAACATGGTGAAACCGTCTCTACTAAAATACAAAAAATTAGCCAGACATGGCAGTGTGCACATATAGTCCCAAGTACTCAGGAGGTTGAGGCAGGAGAATTACTTGAACCGGGGAGGCGGAGACTGCAGTGAGCCAAGATTGTGCCACTGCACTCCAGCCCGAGCGACAGAGCAAGACTCCATCTCCTAAATAAATAAATATATGTAAAGCTTATTAGCATAGTTTTTCTTATTCTGATTAACTGGTTATATAGTAAGTATAAACAGGGATTTTTAAGAATAGAAGAAATGGTTTATTTTAAAACAACTTCCCCTTCTTACAGTAATGACGCGGCACAGTCAGATGATGAAGAGAAGTTACAGTCTCAGCCAACAGATACTGATGGTGGAAGGTTAAAACAGAAAACGTGAGTTACAGTACATCCCTTTTCTTCATTTCAAGTTTTAATTTAAAAAAATATGAGAACTACCATACTATTTTAAATTGTACTCCATATTGTTTTTATGTCTACCCACCACCACTCCTCCCTGTCCCTCGCTGATAATAATAATAAAGCATCTGACATACAGAAAATGACCAGTAAGTGTTGCACCATACCTGTGTTTTTCTACTGGTAGGTAGGTACCAGAAGTGTTAGTAGAAGAACATGATTGTCCTTGAAGTTGTCTTTTCCCTTTCTCTTCATCTCTGCAATCCTATTTGTCTTTCGAAACCCAACTATAATGAGATTCTTCCTGACTACTACAGTCTATAGCAATTTTCTTTCTTTTCTCAATTTTGGGAATACCTGTAGTCTATAACTTACTTTTTCCCTTTACAATATATTGTCTTAAACTGTTTTCAGTTAAACTGTTTTCAGACAAATACACGTTAAACAATCAAAGCATATGTTGCAAAAGGATTCTGATTATGCCATCCTTCTGTTTCCCCTACGAACTTCTAGATCAATGGTGGGCCTGTACATTTTGTTTGATTATACACAAGTCTCTAAATTGATAATAATTAACTCTAAGGTCCAAAGGGAATTCTCCACTTGAGTCCTTTTCCTAGTGTGTATCAAATAAAGCATTTTCCTAGTGTGTATCAAATAAAGAATTTTTAGGAAACATGTAACTAAAATGCAGGCATATGGTAGCACCTTAGATATTTGGAACTTGGCCATCTAGTAGTTGCAGTTATCAGGAACCTGAGAATAAGGAATTACTACAATTATTCAGAGACAGATAAACATCCAGAAGAGATGTCACATAGTCCATGCACTAAAGCTCATGATTTTTCTAAGAAAAAAGTTCCTCAGGTTTATTCAAAGCCATTATGCTTATTTCTTACATCATTTTTTAAAAACTCTGGTCAAGTGTCTGAGCTTACTGCAAAATAGAAGCATCGAACTGTGACAACAGGTAAGTTGACACATAAGAATGTCAGATAATCAGAAAAATGATAAAATAACTCATAATATAGGTGGGTACCGTGGCTCACGCCTATAATCCCAGCATTTTGGGACACCACAGTAGGAGGATCACTTGAGCCCAGGAGTTTGAGAGCAGCCTGAGCAACATAGGTGGACTCACTCTTTACAAAAAAATTTTAAAAATTAGCTGGGCATGGTGGCACACACATGTGGTCTCAGCTACTCAGGAGGCTGAGATGGGAGAATTGCTTGAGCCTGAGGGGTCGAGGCTGCAGTGAGCCATGATCACACCACTGCACTTTAGCCTGGGTGACAGAGCAAGACCTTGCTGCCCCCCCCAACAGAAAAAGAACTCATAATATAGCACAATCATCATAACACAGTGCTTTTCAACCTTTTCTCATGCCATGACACACAAAGAACATAATAGTATTTGCACTGAATGCTGGGGTAAGCTGATAAGGTAGCTGATGGCCAGAGAAGATTGGCCCAGGCTTCCCTCGGCCCTGCCCTGTTGCCTTGAAGGCTGAGTGGGGAACCAATAGTATGGCCCACCTGCAATGCATTAGAAAGGCTCTGAATGTATTAAAGAACCAAAATGATGGTAGCAATGATCTTATCCATCAAGGAATGAAATTTAGGGAACATAAAGTGCCATTTAAGAAGGCATAAAAGTAGATATTTTAGAACTATTCTCATCTGAAAAAATTAAAATGTCTGTTTTCTTGGCTTTTAAAGTGGTAGTAAACTTATCCAGAAAATACAGTTTCAGAGTTATAGGTAGCAGAGACCTTATAATGGTTTTAAAAATGGTTTATCATCTGTGTTTTCTGATTATCAAAATAAATACAGAAATATGTAAAATAGAAAATGAAAGTTTCTGATAATCTCAGACCCAGAAATCAGTTTTAATAGCATAGTGTATTCTCCATAGAATTTTTTGTTTCTCATAAAAGCAGGGCTACTACTCTATGTCTATAATTTGTCAACTTGCTGTTTTGTTTTGTTTTATTAAGAAAATCAGATATATCATAGACATCTCTTATATCAGCACTAATAATATATATATTGCAGTCTTTCTGAGAGCCAGATATGAGAGTTAAGTGCTTGGGATATAACAGTTAAGACATTAAGAGGCCGGGCATGGTGGCTCACGCCTGTAATCCAGAACTTTGGGAGGCCGAGGTGGGTGGATCACCTGAGGTCAGAAGTTCGAAACTAGCCTGGCCAACGTGGTGAAAGCCAGTCTCTACTAAAAATACAAAAAAATAGCTGGGTGTGGTGGTGGGCGCCTGTAATCCTAGCTAGTCAGGAGGCCGAGGCAGGAGAATTGCTTAAACCCAGGAGGCAGAGATTGCAGTGAGCTGAGATCATGCCATTGCACTCCAGCCTGGGCAACAAGAGTGAAAATCTGTCTCAAAAAAAAAAAAAGAAAGACATTCAGGATGGGTGCAATGGCTCATGCTTGTTATCCTAGCACTTAGGGAGGCCGAGGCGGGTGGATCATTTGAGTCCAGGAGTTCAAGACCAGCCTGGGCAACACGGCAAGACCCCGTCTTTATAAAAAAATACAAAAATTAGCCAGGCATGGTGGTATGCACCTGTAGTCCCAGCAACTCAGGAGGCAGAGGCAGATGGGTCCATTGAACCTAGGAGGTCAAGGCTGCAGCGAGCCGAAATCATACCACTGCACTGTAGCCTGGGCAGCAGAGCAAGACTCTTAAAAAATTTGAAAGAAAAAGACATTCGTGGTCTCTGCCTTCATAGAACTTCTGTTAAATGGGAGAAATAGGCATTAAACATATAATTGCACAGATAAATCTAGATACATTTGTAGTGATTGCTATAAAAGTAAAGCTCCAGGTCCTATGGAAGTATTGCAGTAGTTCCCTCTTATCCATGGGGTATATGTTCCAAGATCCCCAGTGGATACCTGAAATCACAGATAGTACCAGACTTTGCTACTATGTTTTTTCGATCTGATAACCAGGAAGGCTGCTTAGTAATGAGTGGGTATCGTCTACAGCGTGGAAACACTGGACAAAGGGATGATTCACATCCCAGGTAGGATGGAGCAGGATGGTGTGAGATTTCATCATGCTACTCAGAATGGCACACAATTTAAAACTTACAAATTGTTTTATTTCTGGGATTTTCCATTTAATATTTTTGGACCATGGTTGACTGGGGTAACCGAAACCATGTAAAGCGAAACTTTGGATAAATGGGGACTATATAACAAAAACTCCATCTAAAGTTAAAAAGACCATTTTGAGAGAGCTGTTTGATCTGAGACCTAAAAAGTGAGTGGGAATTAGCCAAGGGAGAGGTGTTCCAGGCAGATATAACCACACATGCAAAGCCCCTGAGGTTACTATAAGAGCTTGGCACATTTAAAAAGCTGAGGTTTGCTCATTCATTTTATTGTATTTCCTACCAGCACTTATTTATCTATTCCTCGATTGACAGAAAATTTAGTTTATTTCCACTTTTTGACTACTCTAAACAGGGTTATATTGAACTTCTCTGTGTATATAACTTAACAACTTTTAAAAATACTGTCCCTCATGAGCTCCCATGAATCAGTAAAAATTTACTCCTGATTCATATTTCTTTTGGTTTTAAATATCATCATGTACTGTGCTCTGCTTTTTATAATCTTAATATATGAAACCTGAGACTTAGCTAATTGAAAATGCAATAAATAAGTTCTATTTATGGAAGCTTGAGATGCATACTTACATTACCTCATGTTTGGGAATACCTACCAGGAAAGCTCAGCCTAATTTTATTACATACACTTACCCAAACTGAAAGAGACCATCTTCAGCTACCAAAGCATTCTATTTTGTAAGGAAATATCTCTTTACTCTTTATTGGTAAAATGTGTTTTTAAGAATAGCTCGCTAAAACAGTCTTCTCAAAGCAGTTATCACCTCTGATTCATGGCCTCACCCCCAGACTCTCTAAATTGGATTATCTGGGGATGGAGCCCAGGTACCTACACTTTAAACACTCCCCTCTCCACACTACCTCTGCCAATCAATATTATTCACCACTGAAAACCAAAGCTCTAGAATATATGAATATGGTAAATTGGGGGAAAGGGTGTATGTTTCCTTTGCCATATTGACTTGAATATGTTTATTCCATAGAATAAGGCATTTGGAACTCAAACACCTATTATTTATGTTTAAAAAAAGGTTATTTCAAAGTAGTGTACTTTATCAGTCACAGCTAATACATTTGTCTGCAAATTGTTGAACTTTTACAGTTAACTGAGTTGATACATTTTTCATTTTTGTTAAGGACTCAACTAAAGAAGTTTCTTGGAAAATCAGTAAAGAGAGCAAAGCACCTTGCTGAGGAATATGGTGAACGTGCTATAAATAAAGTTAAAAGTGTTAGAGATGAAGGTGAGTTAAAACAGAACATTTCAACTGAACATTCAATTAATTTGTAACCGTCTAAATTTAGCCTGTAGTTTATAAGAAGCATTCTATTTAAAATAGTAAACCTTTATAGCTACATCTTAGTATTTCAATAAATAAGGTACTCTCTCACTTAATTTTATGAGTTTGAAGAAAAATGAGTTTATACATATTTTGTGACTTTGACAATCTGAAAGGGTTGAGTGTTAAATAATCAGTTATAAATTAGTTTTTTTTTTTTTTTTTTTTTTTTTTTTGAGATGGAGTCTCACTCTTTCGCCCAGGCTGGAGCGCAGTGGCGTGATCTCAGCTCACTGCAAGCTCCGCCTCCCAGGTTCACACCATTCTCCTGCCTCAGCCTCCCAAGTAGCTAGGACTACAGGTGCCCGCCACCATGCCCGGCTAATTTTTTGTGTTTTTAGTAGAGACGGGGTTTCACTGTGTTAGCCAGGATGGTCTCCATCTCATGACCTCGTGATCTGCCCACCTTGGCCTCCCAAAATGTTGGGATTATAGACGTGAGCCACTGCGCCCAGTCATAAGTTAGTTTTTTAAGGCTATTTGGTTTTGGGTTTTTTTTTTGTAACAGTCTTGCTCTGTCACCCAGACTGGAGTGGAATGGCACGATCTTGGCTCACTGCAACCTCTGTCTCCTGGGTTTAAGCCATTTTCCTGCCTCAGCTTACCAAGTAGCTGGGATTATAGGCACATACCACCACACCTGGCTGATTTTTGTATTTTTAGCAGAGACGGGGTTTCGCCATGTTGACCAGGCTGGTTTCGAACTCCTGACCTCAGGTGATCCGCCCACTTCTACCTCCCAACATGCTGGAATTACAGGCATGAGCCACCACGCCCGGCCAATGCTATTTTTTTCTTTTTCTTTCTTTTTTTTTTTTTTTGGAGATGGAGTCTCGCTCTATCACCCAGGCTGGAGTACAGTGGCACAATCTCAGCTCACTTCAACCTCTGCCTCCTGGGTTCAAGCAATTCTCCTGCCTCAGCCTCTTGAGTAGCTGGAATTACTGGCACCTGCCACCACACCTGGCTAATTTTTGTATTTTTAGTAGGGACAGGGTTTTACCATATTGCCCAAGCTGGTCTTGAACTCATGACCTCAGGTGATCTGCCCACCTCAGCCTCTCAAAGCTCTGGGATTACAAGTGTGAGCCACTGCAGTTGGCCAACTGTTTGGTTTTTACAAATACTGTCAGTTCTCCGTATCCATGGGTTCCACATGGAGGGATTCAAACAAACACAGATAGAAAAATATTAAAAAACATAAAAAATAACAATACGAAATAAATAAATAAATAATAAATAAATAACAATTTATTAAAATAAAATATAAAAAATATTTTAAATATTTTTTATTTTTAAAATAAAAAAATATATAAAATAAAACAATAGAAAAAATAATATAACAACTATTTATATAGCATTTATGTTGCAATAGATATTATAAGTAATCTAGAGATTAAAGTATACAGTAGGGCAAGGCCTGGTGGCTCATGCCTATAATCCCAGTACTTTGAGAGGCCAAGACAGGAGAACTGCTTGAGGCCAGGAGTTGGAGACTAGCCTGGTCAAATACATAGTGAGACCCTGTCTCTACTAAAAAATAAAAATTAGCTTGGTATAGTGAAGTGTGCCTACAGTCCCAGCTACTCAGAAGGCTGAGGAATAGGATTGCTTGAGCCCAAGAGTTCAGGGCTGCAATGACCTATGATCGCACCACTGCACTCCAACCTGAAACCCTGTCTTTAAAAAAGAAAGAAAGTACATGAAAGGATGTGCATAGGTTATATGCAAATACCATGCCATTTTATGTTAAGGGATTTGAGCATTCGCAGATTTTGATACCCATAGCAGGTCTTGCCATGGATACTGGGGAATAACTGTATTTTCAAAATTAGGTAGGTCTGGGTATGGTGGCTCATATCTGTAATCCCAACACTTGGGAAGGCTAAGGCAGGAGGATCACTTAAGCCCAGGAGTTGGAGACCAGCTTGGGCAACATAGTGAGACCCCCCAGTATTTGTCTGTATAAAAATAAACAAATACATTTTTTTTAATTAGGTAAATTTTCTAAATTTGCAAATATCTTGACCTCCTATGCCTTTGTCATTATTGTACTCATTTGTTTTATTTAATGAAACTTACATAGTACTTATTCAGTGCCTAGGACTGTACTAAGCACTTTTACCTGTATTAATTCATTTAATTCCATAGAAACCCTATGAGGTAAGTACCATCATATCCCCATTTGATAGATGAGAAAACTAAGAGGCATCCAAAGTTGAGTAACTTGCCTGTGGTCACACAGATAATAAATGACAGAGCTGGATTTGAACCTGGCAGTCTGGCGTTAGACTCCATGTTTTTAACCAGTATGTTACATAAGAAATAAATTTTGCTCTTCCATTTAATGAATTTTCTTGGTATGCAGGAAATATGGAACTATGATAGTAGCAATATCTATATTAGCTAGTAGTGATTTCTGTTGCTTTTCTGTTCAGTGTTTCATACTGATCAAGATGATCCTTCATCAAGTGATGATGAAGGAATGCCATATACAAGACCAGTTAAATTCAAAGCAGCACACGGTTTCAAAGGACCTTATGATTTTGATCAGATCAAAGTGGTGCAAGATCTTAGTGGTGAACATATGGTAAGCAACTTTTTCATTTTTTAGGATTGATACTGTTTTTGTTAAGAGAAATACTTTGGCTTCTACAGAACTATCTCTATGTATGTAACTTTGCTAGCCTGACTCAAGAACGGTGAATTTATGTTAACATGATTTAATGAATAGGTAATGCAGAGTCTGTCTCTGAAGTTTCCAGAAGTGACTTATCGGCCAGGTGTGGTGGCTCACGCCTGTAATCCCAGCACTTTGGGAGGCCAAGACAGGTGGATCACTTGAGTTCAGGAGTTCAAGACAGCCTGACCAATATGACGAAACCTTGTCTCTATGAAAAATATAAAAATTAGCCGAGCATGGTTGTGGGTGCCTGTAATCCCAGCTACTTGGGAGGCTGAGGCAGGAGAATTGCTTGAATCCGGGAGGCAGAGGTTTTGGTGAGTCGAGATCGTGCCACTGCACTGCAGCCTGGGCTACAGAGTAAAAGACTCTGTCTCAAAAAAAAAAAAAAGAAAAAGAAAAAGAAAAAAATGAGTTATTGAATAAGTAAACTCTCAGCCTGTATCACTAAGAAACCTATGCAAAGGCACCAAACTTTAAAGCAGTTAAATTAGAGGGTGGTCTGTAACTTTGAAAAATGTTTAAAATGTTCCCAACCATATTTTAAATAATTTACAAAATATATCAGAAGCTCAATATATGTTGTAAAGTGAGATATTCAGCTAAAACAAGGAGAGAGGTAAAAGTTCAAGTGCCCCTTTAGAGTTCAAAAGTACCAATGTAGATGCAATTGCACAAACTGTATTGCAGTTAACCCCTGAGAATGCTAGGAACACAAGGAAGGCAGTGACAAAATTTAGAACTGAATAAATAATGTTGTGCCCTTGATTAGGGAATCTGTTTACATGTTAAGTCTAAAAGTTGGCTTAACTGGAAGGAAGCAACCATAAATATATTGGATGGCAACCAAATTCAAATTTAAATTTTGATGCTTACGATCTACAGATAAAATGTTTGAGTTGATTTTAGTATTTTTCTTAAGGAAATTGATAAATTTCCTAGTACTGTATTGACTCGTTATTTCCTGTTTTAAATAAAATCTCATTGTAGTAGGCTCCAAATGACTCATTTTTAATACACTTGAATTTTGTAGAAGTGAATGGTTATTTCAATAAATGGGCTGTGGCATAATCTTTTTGATACATCTGAATGTGTATATAGTAGTATTTCTTGTAATAAGATTTGGTCTTTCCAAGTTAAGAGGTTCGTGTTCTTTCTCCCTTCTCCTCTACCCCCACCACACACACATACTTTCCTACTGTTTTCAGTGTCTAGAGATTCTGGCCATATACTTTGAAACCTTGTTTCTAGAGAGAAAAGTAGGATGCACCAGTCTAATACTACTACCTTTTTTTTTCCTTTTTGTGGCAAAGTCTTGCTCTGTCACCTGGCTGGAGTGCAGGGGCAGGATCTCTGCTCACTGCAGCCTCTGCCTCCTGAGCTCAAGCAGTCCTCCTTCCTCAGCCTCCTGAGTAGCTGGGACCACAGGTGCGCACCACCATGCCTGGCTAATTTTTTGTGTTTTTTGTAGAGATGGGGTTTCACCATGTTGCCCAGGCTAGGCTAGTCTCGAACTCCTGAACTCAAGTGATCCACCCACCTGGACCTCCCAAAGTGCTGGGATTGCAAGCACGTGCCACCATGCCCAGCCCATTCCAAAACTGTAATACTTCTAAGTGCCTGGTGCTATGAGGGTCACTGCCAAGGTGGGCTTTAGTCTTCCTCAATCCTGCTTAGTTGTGTGCTATGCTGAGGGCTCTGCCACCCGTCTTTATGTTCAGCTAGGGGACTGAGATCCCCAACTAGGATTTGTGCTTTTCCAATGAAGATTTCTGACCACTTTAGAACTCCCATTTCTGTTAATATGTGGACAGGGTTTGAGTTCTTGAAGTTGTTAGTTTAGATTATGGAACACCACAACTATCTTACCCTACCTTTCTTCTGAAAGTCTACTTTTGTGGTATTAAAGCACCATTGAACTTTTGGACTTAAATAGTGTTAGCAATGTGAGGATTATCTTAGTATACATTATTTGGCATAATTTTAAACTTTGGCTTTAAAGTCTCGTCTCTAAATTTTATTTTATTTATTATTATTTTTAGATGGAGTTGCGTTTTTGTTGCCCAGGCTGGAGTGCAATGGCACAGTCTCAGCTCACTGCACCCTTCACCTCCCAGGTTCAAGTGATCCTCCTGCCTCAGCCTCCCAAGTGGCTGGGATTATAGGCGCCCACCACCATGCCTAGCTAATTTTTGTATTTTTAGTAGAAATGGGGTTTTACCATGTTGGCCAGAATGGTCTCAAACTCCTGACCTTAGGTGATCCTCCTGCCTCAGCCTCCCAAAGTGCTGAGATTACAGATGTGAGCCACCGTGCCCGGCCAAAAGTAAAGTCTCTAAAGTTGTAAAGTATTAACTTTGAACCTTCTTTTGTTTTCATAGGGAGCTGTTTGGACCATGAAATTTTCTCACTGTGGCCGATTACTTGCCTCAGCTGGACAAGACAATGTAGTGAGAATATGGGCTTTAAAAAATGCTTTTGACTATTTCAACAATATGCGAATGAAATACAATACTGAAGGTATTTTTCATGTATTTAAAAATCTACAGAAACTGAAGTTTTTACATTTTAGATATACTGATGCCCTACTTTTCTGGCAGTCATTTGCAGCAACCACTATTTATGATAATAGCCAAAAACTTGAAAGTAAGACAGACGTCAGTGGTAAAAAGTCTCTAAACCCAATGAAAAGAGCTGCCACAAAGCTTTTAATTTATCCCTTTCCAGGTGTAGTGTGTAGTTAATTTCATCAACTATTGAGAACATGTTATTTGGTTTCCTCTGGCAACCTTCAGTTCTATCCTAGGTTAAAATAGAATTGCTAATTAACTAGAAAAAGAATGAAAATCAT
This sequence comes from Piliocolobus tephrosceles, assembly GCF_002776525.5. Taxonomy (NCBI): domain Eukaryota; kingdom Metazoa; phylum Chordata; class Mammalia; order Primates; family Cercopithecidae; genus Piliocolobus; species Piliocolobus tephrosceles. The sequence continues at coordinate 35,990,516 of NC_045445.1, read as the reverse complement.
ATATATATATATATATCCAGTAAGTAAAAAAGACTAGGGAAAGAGTCATGGAAAATGAATGTGAATTGTCAATACCTCAAGGGATATATGAAAAAAGTGTTGAAAAGAGAAGCCTCAGAACATTATGTACACACTGATTTCAACTATGTACAGATATTTATGTATCATGATGTTATCAGGAAAGTATGTAGAGTTGATGTAAATTTGGGCTTTAAGTTTATGGGATTCTTCTCTAATAACTATTTAACTATGTAATAAGTTTTTTCCACACCCTCCCTGCCATCAAGTAAGGCTGCAAACAAGAAGTAAAGCATAGGAGGAAGGAGAAAAAAGGTGGCCGTGGGTGAGAGTGAATAGTCAAGCACCAATTTGAGGAACATAGAAGTCTAGGGAGAGTCACTAAACTGGCAAGCTAGGCCTCATATACTTGAGTACATCCTGTGAGTATTGCTTGCATTATGTTTCAATACTTAGTTGAAGATGACAATAATTTGACAAGAAATTAAACTGTGTTTACTATATGGTGAGTTTTTCTAGTCCTTGCTGTTTGTCATTTCTTTTACTGCCCTGCCGTAAGCAAAAAGACTATTTTCAGTGTCCCGTGAGACTAACTGCAGCCCTGACCCTTTCTGCTCCTTTATTGTTTCTCTTGCTACTTGTCATGATTAATAAGAATGTGTTCTATTTGAATACTGAGGATTTAATGGTATTTTGTTTACTAAAGTAGGGAAATGGTTAAGCCATTTTATGAAGTTTTTATGTAAACATGATTAAAACAAATATTTTGGCTCTTATGGGGTTATGCCTCAATTGTTAGTGTTTTTCTAGAATACTATATTCTCTAACTATTAGACATTGCTGTGTCATTACTTCTGAATGCTGTATTTTGGTGGGTCTGTGTGTGTACATACATCCCTTTTTTATAATTATTATGTTGTTTTTAGGACGTGTGTCTCCATCACCCTCCCAGGAAAGTCTAAGTTCATCAAAATCGGATACAGATACAGGGGTATGCTTATTTTTTTATGGTTACTATGTGAAATGGTATGATTTAATTTGTTTACCATGAAGTATTTTTATGTATCAGAAATTACAGTTGCATGAAGACACTTAATTAAAATTAAGATGTATCATTAGAAACAGGAGTTTCTTCAATTAGAAGCAATTAGCAAATGAAAATTTTTGATGTTTAAAGGTTGCCAGACAGTGAATACTATTCCTCAGGGTAGTATATCACTAATGTAAACTTAAATAATACAAAAGCCCCTCCCCTCAAATCCATGTTAGATATTTTTTAAATAGTGATAATAGATACCCAAATAAGAGATAATTAAGGAAAGAAAAAAGATATTTAAGTATTTTAATTTTCTAATCTTCTTGGTTTAATAAACACTTTATAACAGTTTCAGATAAGGTATCTTAATGATTTTCATTTGGTTTTAGAGCTGGAAGGTTAAATATAACCAATTTTAAACCTAAAAAAGCAGAATATACAATATTGTACTAAGTTGTCACCTGTGCTTTTTGTGTATTGCATTAGGTAAGGGTGATATAAACAAGAGAACCTAAAATGTCTACCTGCTCAACAGTATTTTCCTGAGATTTCATTGGCTCCAATATTTGACACTATCTTTTCCCCTTCTCCTGGCTTTCCATAGTTCTGTTTTCCCTTATTCTTTTATACTACCACTGTTTCTTCTTCCACCTCCTTACATTTACTGTTTATCAGAGTCTGTTCTTGGCCATTTTCAATAGACATATTTATGCACTTCTTCTAGTTCTGAACTGGCTTTAGATCTGTAATTCTTTGTTTACTTTCAGTAACTTTATAATTTTTAAACAAGAACATTATTGTGCTTGCTGCCTTTTCACATAGCAATATATAGGATCTCTCCACCTACATGTAATTCAACCACATCAACTAATAGGTCCAAAACTAAACTCCTTCGACAAATGTTTTCTGAGTGCCTGCCATATGTGGCAGACACTGCCACATGCTATAAAATCAAATGAGACTTATTCTCTGTCCTCAGGGATCTTGTGGACTAGTGAAATAGGTAAACTCACAATTACAGTATTAGATGGTGATATTCTACAGAAGGTACTACACAAGAATAGGTTAGCCTTATAAATCACAATGTTAGGAATAGTTTCCTGGAAGCTTGTTATTTGAGCTAGGATTTAGCTATATGAGAGAAGAAAGGAAGGAGTGTATCAGATACAGGGAATAGCAAGTGCAAAGGCATGGAGGCTAGTATGTTAAAGGTACTACAAGGAATTACACATGGCTGGGAAAGGTGCATGTGTGAGATTGGTGGGAGAGGTAGGCAGGAGTGGGATTTTAAATGACTTTCTGTGTTAAACGAAGACATTGGAATTTTATCCTGCAAACTACTGGGAGCAGGGTGGGGCTTTGAAGGATTTCACTCAGAGGCGTAATTACCATGTTCAGATTTTTGTTTTAGAAAGAGTATTCTGGTAGTAATGTAAAGGATAGACTAGGCGGGGGCTTCAGGTTAGAGACAGGGAGACCATGTAAGAGGCTGTTAACCCAGAGAAATGGTTACTTCCAATTATGATGATTATGATAGCAGTAGATCTAGAAACTGTAAAGATAAGCTGAATTGAGAGATGTAAAATAAGTCTAATTTGTAGGACTTGGTGACTGACTAGCTGGCGTAGTAAAAGTGAGTAGCCTAGGATAAATCACAGGTATCTGGCTTGAGTAGTTAGCTAGATGGTAATGGTCATTCATAGAAATATTTTTTTAATTTTAATTTTTCCGTAAGTTATTGGGATACAGGTGGTATTTGGTTATATAAGTTCTTTAGTGATTTTGGTGCACCCATCACCCAAGCAGTATACGCTGCACCTATTTGTAGTCTTTTATTCCTCACCCCCCTCCCACTCTTCCTCCCAAGTCCCCAAAGTCCGTTGTATCATTCTTACCTCTTTGCGTCCTCATAGTTTAGCTCCCACATATCAGTGAAAACATACGATGTTTGGTTTTCCATTCCTGAGTTACTTCTCTTAGAATAATAGTCTCCAGTCTAATCCAGGTTGCTGCAAATTCTGTTAATTCATTCCTTTTTATGCCTGAGTAGGATTCCATCATGTATATATACCAGTTTCTTTATCCGCTCGTTGATTGATGGGCATTTGGGTTGGTTCGATGTTTTTGCAGTTGTGAATTGTGCTGCTATAAAGGTGTGTGTGCAAGTATCTTTTTTTCTAATAATGACTTCTTTTCCTCTGGGTAGATACCCAATAGTGGGATTGATGGATCAAATGGTAGTTCTACTTTTAATTCTTTAAGGAATCTCCACACTGTTTTCCATAGTGGCTGTACTAGTTTACATTCCCACAAGCAGTGTAGAAGTGTTCCCTGACCACTGCATCCGCACTAACATCTGTTTTTGATTTTTTATTATGGTCATTCTTGCAGGAGTAAGGTGGTATCACATTGTGGTTTTGATTTGCATTTCCCTGATTATTAGTGATATTGAGCATTTTTTCATATGTTTGTTTGGCCATTTGTATATATTTTTTTGAGAATTGTCTATTTATGTCCGTAGCCCACTTTTTGATGGACTGTTTTTTTCTTACTGATTTGTTTGAGTTTGTTGTTGATCTGCAGCTAAAATTCATGGTGTGGGCCTCCGCATGCTGCTCTGTCCATCTGAGTAGGAGCTGCAATCTAGTCCTGTCTCCTGTCTGCCATGATGGCATCCCATTATGTTTAAAATGTTTCTTATAGATAGCATATAGTTAGATCATGTTTTTTTACCCACTCTGCCAGTTTCTATTTTTTAATTTATGGTACATTTATACCATTTAAACTTAATATAATTATTGCTACTTTAAACAAATCTGTCATCTTTATGATCATTCATTGAAATATTTTCATCATTCACCCACAAACCTGCTTCTCACTTCTGAACCTTATTTAGTGGCATCAACATCTACAAGTTACCTTTTCATCCCAATCAAAAATACTCCATTACTTTTTCTTCCTTACCCACATATCAAATTAGTAACAAATTCCTAGCCACTCTACCCCCACTCACAAATACCTGTGGAACTTACCCCCTCATCCCTAATTGTCACACATATCATCTAGGTCTTTAACACTCATTTAAATGCTTGCCATAGTCTCCTAATTGTTTTTTCTGCCTCTGGTCTCTACCCAATTCATTTTCTACACTGCCACCAGCCAGCCAGGTTTTTTGAAACAGATTAACTATGCCATTTTGTGGTTTTAATTTTTTTTTTCTTTTTTTTGAGACAGAGTCTCGCTCTGTTGCCAAGGCTGGAGTGCGGTGGCATGATCTCGGCTCACTTGCAACCTCCGCCTCCCGGGTTCAAGGGGTTCTCCTGCCTCAGCCTCCCAAGTAACTGGGATTACAGGCACTCACCACCACACCCAGCTAATTTTTGTGTTTTTAGTAGAGATAGGGTTTCACCATGTTGGCCAGGCTGGTCTTAAACTCCTGACCTCAAGTGATCCTCCTACCTCGGCCCCCCAAAGTGCTGGGATTACAGGCATGAGACACCACGCCCGGCTTTGTGGTTTAAAATCTTTTGACGGCCCTTTATCGCCTTCACAATAAGATTCTTCCCTATATTGCCTAATCTTAACTTTTGACTCAGTTCCAATTCCCTAGTGCCTGTGTATCCTACCAGCCATGCCTGATACAGGTCTGTACACTAAACACTTTCACCTTCATGTCTCTGTCCCTGCTGTTTGCTTTGCCACAGATGCCCTCTGTTTCCTTCACAGGGCAAAGCCCTACTTATCCTTCAAGATTCAGCTCAAATATCTTATTATTTTCCCCGAATCCAGCAGGTAAAATTGTTCTTCATTTGTATTCTAATAGTACATCATAGGTACTTTTATACCGACATTACCACATCTTTCTTATTAGTCTCCCTGGGTAGGCTCTGGGCTGATTGAAGGCAAAGAACTGTACTTCACAGATTTTAGTATCCTTGGAATCTAATTCCGTTCCTGACTGTAGTAGGCCTGTAATCATGTTGAATTCCTGCCTGTGGACCTTTATTCCTATTGTTCCCCTTATTTGGATGCCTTGATCGTCTTTCTATTCAAAGCATGCCCATTCTTCATGGCCCACTTCCTCCATAAAGCCTCACTGACTAATGTGGCAGTGATAATTTTAACTGCTTTGCTTTAGGGAAAAAGACTTGCTTTTATTAGTTTAATTTACCATACAGTTTCCAGGCATTGATTACTATTAAAAATAGAGACTATCTGTAGTATCTTTTATTGTGCTTATTTCAGCAATCCTACTTATAGATCCTTAAGTACATCCATCTAACCCCAAACAAACCTTAGTAACTCAAATTTTATTGAATACAAAGCCTTTTTACATGAGAAATAACATTTATGTCCATTGTTTTCGGAAAGAGATCATTTGAGGTTTGTTTCCCTTCTGTCATTTTATTTGGGGACAGTTAAAAGAGGCTTCTATTTCACATGCCATTAGAGTTTGACACCAGGAATTATCTTTTAACCTAGTGCTAGCCGCAGTGAGGCACAGTAAACACAATGGAGTTTATGTTCCTGATGTGTGTATTCTTTTTTTTCTTATGATGGTGATATCTTTTTCATCTCTTTTGAAGTACTTTTTCAGTCTTTTGTCTTAGCATCTGTGTGAAATATAATATATAAAAGTATTGTACAGTTGAACATACAGAGGGATGTACCCAAGATCTCTCACCTATGCATTGGTAATGCCAAGCCTAGAATTCTGGCTATTTTCTGTTTCTGTTGATTTTCAAAATTAGCTCAACAAATGTAAGAAAGTCAGGAAAAGATACATGTTTAATATACTCTATTATCTTAGAGATTTATAAAGTAGGGATTTTTTTAATAGTTGGCTTTTGCAGAGACTGTTAGACCTCATGGTTTCTAAGAATTGATAATTGCATCAGATTGCAAATATGAATATACTGTATCCATTTTAATAAGTATAAAATTTCTTTTTGATACTAGAAGCTGAAAGTATGCTATTTACCTAGAAATTAATGTTTTTCTTGCAAATTTATGTTTAATGTGCATGATTAGGGGAACATTAGCATAGGTGTTATAGCATTTAACTGCTGCTTAAAATTTTTGAGAATAGGCCAGGTGCAGTGGCTCATGCTTATAATCCCAGCACTTTGGGAGGCCCAGGCAGGAGGATCGCTTGAGTCCAGGAGTTTGAGACTAGCCTGGGTAACGTAACAAGACAATGTCTCCATTAAAAAAAAAAAAAAAAAAAAAAAAAAGGCCAAGCGTGGTGGCATGTACCTATAGTCCCAGCTACTTGAGAGGCCGAGGCAGGAGGATCACCTGAGCTCAGGAGTTTAAGGTTACAGTGAGCTGTGATCACCACACTGCAGTCCAGCCTGGGCAACAGAGCAAGACCCTGTCTCAAATAAATTTTTCTGGGCCAGGCACAGTGGCTCATGCCTGTAATCCTAGCACTTTGAGAGGCTGAGGTAGGCGGATCACCTGGGGTCAAGTGTTCAAGACCAGCTTGGCCAACATGGTGAAACCCCGTCTCTACTAAAAATGCAAAAATTAGCTGGGCATGGTGGTATGTGCCTATAATCCCAGCTACTCAGGAGACTGGGGCAGGAGAATCGCTTGAACCCAGGAGGCGAAGGTTGCAGTGAGCCAAGATCGTGCCATTGCACTCCAGCGTGGGTGACAAGAGCAAAACTCTGTCTCAAAAAAAAAAAAAATTCTGAGAGTATATCGTTAGAATCTAGAACTTGGGTAAAGAAAGGTAACTGTAAGGGAGTGAGAGAGAATTTTTGTGAAATGTAGGTATGCAGCATTTGATACAGATTTGTCTTGGTACTATTCATAACCTCACTTTACAAATGAAGGTTTAGAGCTGTTAAGTAACTCAACAATTTCACACAGTCATAGCATCAGAATTAGAACCCTGCTCTGTCTCTAGAGCTTATGTTTTTAATCATTATGCTCCAGTAGTTGACATCTTGAGGTCTGGGACTATGTCTTCATTCAGTCTACAGATGTTTATTAAGTGCCTACTATTTTTATTAATCACTGTTCTAGGAGCTACAGATATAGTAAGTGAACAAAAGAGACAAAAATATCTGTGAACAAGAGACAAAAATAGAATGGAGCATGCATTCTAGTGAAAGAAGACAGAAAATTAAAATAAGTAAATTTTATAAGGTTTTTTTGTTTGTTTGTTTGAGCACAGTTTCACTCTTGTTGCCTGGACTGGAGTGCAGTGGCACAATCTTGGCTCACTGCAACCTCTGTCTCCTGGGTTCAAGCGATTCTCCTGCCTCAGCCTCCCAAGTAGCTGGGATTACAGGCACACACCACCACTCCCAGCTAATTTTTTGTATTTAGTAGAGACGGGGTTTCACCATGTTGGTCAGGCTGGTCTCAAACTCCTGACCTCAGGTGATCCATCCGCCTTGGCCTCCCAAAGTGTTGGGATTACAGGCGTGAGCCACTGCACCAGGCTATAAGTTAATTTTTTAAACCACTTTATTGAGGTATTATTGGTATACGAAAAGGTGTATATATTTATTATATAGAACTTAATGAGTTTGGCGATAAGTATATAAGCATGAAACCATCACCACAATCTGTGCCATAACCCAAGCATCACCTATAAAAGTTTATTCTCATCCTCTTATTTAAGTATACGATACAGTATTGTGAACTGTAGGCACTGTGCTATATAATAGATCTCTCGAACTTATCATTCTGAAAGTGAAACTTTGTACCCTTTGACTAATACCACCTGTTTCCCCAGCCCCAGGGCCTCGCAATCACTGTCCTACTCTGCTTCTATGAGTCTAATGTTTCTAGGTTCATCATATAAGTGGCATTATGTAGTATTTGTCCAAAAAGTATCTGGCTAAATTTCACTTAGCATAATGTCTTCCAGTTTCATTCATGTTATCACAAATGCCAGGATTTTCTTTTTATGACTGAATAGCATTCTGTTGTGTGTATATGCCACATTTTCTTTTTCCATTCATCTGTCAATGAACATTTAGGTTGTTTCCATGTCTAGGCTATTGTGAATAATGCTGCAGTGAACATGGGAGTTCAGATACCTCTCTGACATACTGATTTCATTTACTTTAAATATATACCCAGAAGTGGAATTGCAGGATCATATGGTAGTTCTATTTTAAATTTTTTCAGGAACTTTCCTACTGGTTTTCATAGTAGGTGCACCAATTTACATTCCCATCAACAGTGTGCAGGGTTCCATTTTATCCACATGTTCACTAGTACTTGTTATCTTTTTATATATATATATATAATGGTCATCCTAATAGGTGTGAGGTGATATATCATTGTGGTTTTGATTTGGAAGTCAAATCACCTGATTAATTGGTGATGTTGAGCACCTTTTCATGTACTCATTGGCCATTTGTATGTCTTCTTTGGAGAAATGTCTATTTAGGTCCTTTGCCTATTTTAAAAACTGGGTTGTTTGAATTTTGGGGTTTTTGACATTCAATTGTAGGAGTTTCTTATATATTTTAGATATTAACCATTCATTAGATATGGTTTGCAAATATTTTCTCCCATTCTGTAAGTTGCCTTTTCATGTTGTTGGTTGTTTCTTTTATTGTGCAGAAGCTTTTTAGTTTGATACAGTCCCCTTTGTCTATTTTTACTTTTGTTGCTGGTGCTTGTGGTGTCATATCCAAGAAATCATTGCCAAGGCCAATGTCAAGAAGCTTTTTTCCTGTTTTCTTCTAGGAGTTTTACAGCTTCAGACCTTACATTTAAGTATTTAATACATTTTGAGTTTATTTTTGTGTATGGTATAATATGGAGTCCAGTTTCATGGGGTTTTTTTTGCATGTGTATCTCCAAAGGTAATCAGTATTGTGAAGAAAAGTAAAACAGACAAAGTAGGATGTCAGGGAGTAAATAAGGTGGGTGAGCAAAGCTTCACTGAAAAGTGTTGTTCAAGCAAAATACGAAGGAGGTAAGGAAATGATCATATGATAAGACCATTCCAAGTACAGAGAGCAGCAAGTGAAGCTGCTATAAGGCAGGAGTTCTGGTGTGCTCAAGAAACAGCAGCAAGGCCTGGGCAGCTGGAGCCAGTGAGTGAGAAGGAGAAGAAAATAGAAAAGGAAAACAGAGGTGTGGATGCGGGGATCAGAACATACAGGCCATTGCAAGGACTTTGGCTTTTGCTCTGAGTAAGATGGGAATTAGTGGGTTTTCAAACAGAGACTGACATAATCTGCTATATTTTAAAAGGATCATTCTGACTTCTATACTGAGAAAAAACTATAAGAAGATGAGGGCCAGGCATGGTGGCTTATGCCTGTAATCCCAACACTTTGGGAGGCCAAGGTGGGCAGATCACCTGAGGTCAGGAGTTCGAGACCAGCCTGACCAACAAGGTGAAACCCAGTCTCTACTAAAAATACAAAAATTAGCCGGGTGTGGTGGCAGGTACCTGTATTCCCAGCTCCTCGGGAGGCTGATGCAGGAGAACCACTTGAACCTGGGAGGTGGAGGTTGCAGTGAGCCAAGATCGTGCCACTGCACTCCAACCTAGACAACGGAGCAAGATTCCATCTCAAAAAAAAAAAAGTTAAGAGATGTCTTGTTCATTCTGGTATTCCAAATAAGCAATACAATATATCTGCTACATACTGTATGTGCTAATGAATGTCAAAAGCCTTATAATTTTCCGTAGCAACCCAACTTTATAATATCTTTAGATAGGCCAGGCGTGGTGGCCCACGCCTGTAATCCCAGCACTTTGGGAGGCCGAGGCAGATGGATCACCTCAGGTCAGGAGTTAGAGACCAGCCTGGCCAACATGGTGAAACCCCGTCTCTACTAAAAATACAAAAAAATTAGCTGGGAGTGGTGGCGTGTGCCTGTAGACCCAGCTACTCCAGAGGCTGAGGCAGGAGAATCACTTGAACCCGGGAGGTGGAGGTTGCAGTGAGCTGAGATGGCGCCACTGCACTCCAGCCTGGGCAACAGAGCGAGACTGTCTCAAAAAGAAAATCTTGAGATAATTAGAAAATTTGAGTATGGATTAGATACTAGATGATATAAATGGTATTTTTTTAGGCCTGAGAAAGGCATGGTAATCATATTTAAAAGAAGGGTTATCAGTTGGAGGTATATATAGAAGTGTCTACTGATAAAATTATTAGTGTCTAGATCTTGCTTTCAATGCTGCAGCAAAACTAAACAAAAATGGGAAGATTGATAAAGTAGGTAAGATTTTGATAATTATCAAAGCAGGTGATGGATGCATGGGGTTCATTGTATTATATGGAGTTCATTATACTCTTCCATCTACTTTTGTATATATTTAAAATGCCCATAATAAAGAATAGACAGTGGCCGGGCATGGTGGCTCATGCCTGTAATCCCAGCACTTTGAGAGGCCAAGGCAGGAGGATCACTTGAGCACAGGAGTTCAAGACTAGCCCATGCAACAAAGAGAGACCCTGTCTCTACAAACAAACACAAAAAATTAGCTGAGTGTGGTGGCACATGCCTGTGGTCCCAGCTACTCAGGAGGCTGGGGTGAAAGGATCGCTGGAGCCCAGGAGGCGGAGGTTACAGGGAGCCGAAGCCATGCCACTGCACTCTAGCCTGGGCAACAGAACAAGACCCTATCTCAAAAAAAAAAGAAAGAAAGAAAACTAGAAAAATATATGTATATAACATTTTACTTGGTAATTCTACCTTTAATAATTTATCATAAAGGAATAATCAAGAAAAAATAAATACCAAAAAATGGAACAAAAAACAAAAAGAAAACAAAAAATTATTAGATATTCTGAAAGATAAGTAAAAAGATTCTTATGTCATAATAGCTAAAATTTGAACAACTTTAATTTCTTTCTTTCTTGAGACAGAGTTTTGCTCTTTTTGCCCAGGCTGGAGTGCAATGGCACGATCTCGGCTCACCGCAACCTCCACCTCCTGGGTTCAAGCGATTCTCCTGCCTCAGCCTCCCGAGTAGCTGGGATTACAGGCATGCACCACCACCCCGGCTAATTTTGTATTTTTAGTAGAGACGGGGTTTCTCCATGTTGGTCAGGCTGGTCTTGAACTCCCGACCTCAGGTGATCCACCTGCCTTGGCCTCCCAAAGTGCTGGGATTACAGGCATGAGCCACCACACCCGGCAACAACTTTAATTTCTAACAGTTGGAAAATAAAAACTGGTATAACCCATGCAGTAAAATACATGCAATCCTTAAATTGTTTTCAGAGACTATTTAATGATGTTAACAATGGTCACAATAAAACATAAAGTGAAAAAAGCAGAATGTAAAATTGGATACAATATTATCACTATTTTGGCTAAAAAGCTCCTATAAATATACATATATTTTTTAAGGGATAAGAATCTCCCTCTGTCACCCATGCTGGAGTGCTGTGGTACCGTCATAGCACATTGTGACCTCAAACTTCTGGGTTCAAGCAATCCTCCCACCTCCCACCTCAGTCTCCTGGGTAGCTTGTGCTATATATAGGCAAGCACCAC
>NC_045445.1:35951266-35978868 GCF_002776525.5 Piliocolobus tephrosceles | reverse complement strand
CGGGTTCACGCCATTCTCCTGCTTCAGCCTCCTGAGTAGCTGGGACTACAGGCGCCTGCCACCATGCCCGGCTAATTTTTTGTATTTTTAGTAGAGACAGGATTTCACCTTGTTAGCCAGGATGCTCTCGATCTCCTGATCTCATGATCCGCCCGCCTCGGCCTCCCAAGTGCTGGAATTATAGGCATAAGCCACCACGCCTGGCAAAATGGGCAGACATCTGTAACTAACTCATTGGTTCATATTATTGACAGAAACTGCTTGAGCCATCTCAGTACATCCTCTCCACCATGAAGTAAGCTCCAGGAGGGCAGGAAGCTTTTTTTTTTTTTTTTCTTGTTTTGAGATGGAGTCTTGCTTTGTCACCCAGGCTGACATGCAGTGGCGCGATCTCGGCTCACTGCAAGCTCCGCCTCCCGGGTTCAGGTCATTCTCCCGCCTCAGCCTCCCGAGCAGCTGGGACTACAGGCGCCCACCACCACACCCGGCTAATTTTTTTGTATTTTTAGTAGAGACGGGGTTTCACCGTGTTAGCCAGGATGGTCTCCCTCTCCTGACTTCGTGATCCACCCACCTCGGCCTCCCAAAGTGCCAGGATTACAGGCGTGAGCCACCGTGCCTGGCCTATTTTTTTTATTAAAAAATAATTTTTGGGCTAGGCACGGTGGCTTATACTTGTAATCCTAGCACTTTGAAAGTCGAGGTGGGTGGATCACTTGAGATCAGGAGTTCAAGACCAGCCTGGCCAACATCGTGAAACCCCATCTCTACTAAAAATATAAAAAGTAGCCAGGTATGGTGACAGCTACCTGTAATCTCAGCTGCTTAGGAGACTGAGGCATGAGAATTGCTTGAACCCAGGAGGCAGAGGTTGCAGAGAGCCAAGATTGTACCACTGCACTCCAGCCTGAGTGACAGAGCAAGACTCCATCTCAAAAAAAAAAAATTATTATTATTATTTTTGTAGAGACAGTCTCACTATGTTGTCCAGGCTGGTCTCAAACTCCTGGCCTCAAGCAATGCTCCTACCTCAGCCTCCCAAAGCACTGGGATTACAGGGACAAACTACCGTGCCTGGCCCTATAAATATTCATAGATAAAAGACTTTAAGGAAATATGCTAAATTATTAATAATATTCTTTATCTCTGAGTGATAGGATTTTACATCTTTTGATTCTTTATACTCTGTTTTACTAAAGTTTTCTTTTATGCTTACCTACTTTTATTAAAGCAAACGAAAGAGGGGAATGTAAATTAGTTCAACCATTGTGGAGGACAGGGTGGCAATTCCTTAAAGACCTAGAACCAGAAATACCATTTGACCCAGCAATCCCATTACTGGGTATATACTCAAAGGAATAGAAATCATTCTGTTATAAAGATACATGCAGGCGTATGTTCATTGCAGCACTATTCCATATAGCAAAGATATTGAATCAACAAAAATGCCTAAAGAAAATGTGGTATATATATACCATGGAATACTATGCAGCCTTACAGAGGAATGAGAGCATGTCCTTTGCAGGGACATGGATGTAACTGGAAGCCATTATCCTCAACGAACTAATGCAGGAACAGAAAACCAAATGCCACACATTATCACTTATAAGTAGGAGCTGAACAGTGAGAACACATGGACACAGGGAGGGGAACAACACACACTGGGGCCTGTCAGGGGGATGGGGGGAGGGAGAGCATCAGGAAAAACAGCCAACGCATGTGAGGCTTAATACCTAGATGATGGGTTGATAGGTGCAGCAAACGACCCTGGCCCATGTTTACCTATGTAACAAACCTGCACATTCGCACATGTATCCTGGAACTTAAAATAAGAAGTATTATTTTTTAATTCAAAACATTAAAAAAAAAAACAGAGACTATAAAAGTTTCAGGTTTGAACTTTATGACCCAGTAATAACCCTAATATAAGGATAAAGAAATAAGCCAGGAGCACTGGCTCACGCCTGTAATCCCAGCACTTTGGGAGGCTGAGGCAGGTGGATCAGGAGTTCAAGACCAGCCTGGCCAACATAGTGAAACCCTGTCTCTACTAAAAATACAAAAATTAGACAGACATGGTGCCGTGTGCCTATAATCCCAGATTCTTGGGAGGCTGAGGCAGGAGGATTGCTTGAACCCAGGAGGCGGAGGTTGCAATGAGCCAAGATCGTGCCACTGCACTCCAGCCTGGGCAACAGAGCAAGACTGAGTCTCAAAATAATATTAATAATAATAATAATCATAATAAGGAAATAGTCAAATATGGATAAAGATTCGTGTTCCAGGGCATTCATTGAATTGCTGGGTTTTATTTGTTTGTTTGTTCTTTGTTTTTGAGATGGAGTCTGGCTCGGGTTCTAGTGATTCTCCTGCCTCAGCCTCCCTAGTAGCTAGGATTACAGGTGCACACCATGCCCGGCTAATTTTTGTATTTTTAGTGGAGATGGAGTTTCGCCATGTTGGCCAGGCTGGTCTCCAACTCCTGACCTCAGGTGATCTGGCTGCCTCAGTCTCCCAAAGTGGTGGGATTATCCCAGGCATGAGCCACCACACCTGGCCAAATTACTGTTTTTACTAGCAGAAAAGTTGGAAATGTCTAAGTGACCAATAAAGGAAGAATGATTAATCGTGATGCATCCATATTATGTAACTACTAAATGTTTTCAAAGCATGAAATACAGAAAATGCTCATGGTATAATGGGAAGGTTGGTAAATTTCATGTTTAATATGATTTCAAATACATTTTTTAAAAATGAAAAGTTGAAGAGAGAGACAAAATGTTAGCGGGTTTGGGGTGATTTTAATTTTTCTGTTTTTTGTTTTCCAAATTGTCTATGCTGATCATGTATTACTTTATAATTTAAAAAGTTTAGGCCGGGTGCGGTGGCTCACTCCTGTAATCCCAGCACTTTGGGAGGCCGAGGCGGGTGGATCACCTGAGGTCAGGAGTTCAAGACCAGCCTGGCCAACATGGTGAAACCCTGTGTCTACCAAAAATATAAAAAATTAGCCAGGTGTGGTGGCATGTGCCTGTTATCTCAGCTACTTGGGAAGCTGAGGCAGTAGAATGGCCCTCACCAGATGGGGTGGGAAGAATGTGAAACTAATTTTACATTGCAGTTTCAGAGTTTATCTTTATATCCGAATAGGTATGCAGTGGAACTGATGAAGACCCTGATGATAAAAACGCACCCTTTCGGCAACGGCCATTTTGCAAATATAAAGGGCATACTGCTGATCTCCTTGATCTTTCATGGTCTAAAGTAAGAAATTCTTATTTGAATCATATATTAATTCTGTGTGTAAGGAGCAGATACTATAGTCTTAAAGCAGAATTTCTTCTCTGGGAAACCTCAACTGATTGGATGAGGCCCACCCACATAGTCAAGGGTGATCTCCTTTACTTAAAATCAACTGAGTATGGATTAATTACATGTACAGAATACCTTCACAGCAACAACTAGATTGGTGTTTGATTAAATAGTTGAGTACTAGCTTAATAATTAAATAATTTAGTACTAGCTAAGTTGATACATAAAATTAACTGTTATAACCACCTTCTTACCAGAATTATTCCTTTTCTTTGAACTAATTCTCCTTAACCTTTCTCTGGCATTTGATGATTTGATGCTATTTATCTTTCTTGAACTACTTGATTTTGGAGCACTGTATGTTCTAGATTCACTTCCTGTCTCACTGACTATTCCCTTGTTTGCTTCATGGAGGAAATATTTAATAGTTTAAAAAAAATTGAGAACCTGTGCAACTATACCTGCTATGTACCAAGTACTTTTCATTCACTCAAAACACATCCGTTGATCATTTTACCACCTGGTTAAGAAATGACCTCTGGAGCCAGACCCCCAAGGTGTATATTCTTCCTAGTCTGCCCCTTATGTTGTGTGACCTTGGGCAAGTTATTTAACCTCACCATGCCTCATCTGCAAAATAGACATAATAAAAATATAAAAATATATAATATTAAAAAAATATAAAATATATTTTTGAAAAACCCTCATAGGGTTATAATAGGGAAAGATTAACTGAGCTAGTAAATATAAAACACTTGCCTAGAACATAATAAATGCTCAATTAATATTAGCAGTGATGATAATGATTAACTGAGTTAGTAAATATAAAACGCTTGCCTAGAACATAATAATGCCCAATTAATATTAGCAGTCATCATCATCATCATCATCATCACTATCTGCCAAGTAGCATTTTAGCCACTGGGGACACAGACAAAAGTTAAGTACTTTACATGTGCTCTGTTCATACCCTCAAAACAACCTTACGAGATTGTTGACATTTCCTTATCAAGGATTTAAAAAAACAAGGGTCATACGTGTTAAAGAACACGCCTAAAGGCGTATAGCTAGGGAGTTACGGGAGTTTAGGTTCAAACCCCATGACTTTGGATCATTACTCTCTTGCCCATTCCAGTGTCACAATAGCTAATCACTACAAGGAAACAGGATGACAAAAATAACAAATGTTGGACACATTGAAAGATTTAAGAAATCATAAATTTTTTATACTTTCTTTCCATTTTATACTTTATTTCCATTCTATCTCTTAGGAGGCAGGCAGCAGTAATATGATTTGGTATCTAGCCAGCTTGCATTTTTAAGGACTGGTGCTAGCCTATAAACCACCTGGTCTTCCTGGTCCCTGACGATATGAATATAGAATATCAGTCTGTGAAAAATGCAGAAACCAAGAGTAAACTATTTAGAAGTGTTTATGGCAGTTTTCACATTAAGTTTGTACCTGTTTAGTCCTTTAAAACCTGGGCTTCTATTTTGTATAATAATACAAAATGGGGCTTGTATTTTATATGCCTTTTATTTTTATTTCATTTTTCTAGTAAATGTTTTCTGTGTTTTAAAATAGTTTCAGTCCACAACTCACTGGAAATTTAAAAAACAAAAACAGTCCTTCACCAGAAATACTCTGAGAAGCACTAGTCTAGATGAATTATTTCAGTGAGGTGCTGCCCCATACAGGAATGGTTCCTAAAGGTCTATCCTCATACCCCAATCCCTCCACCCCACCTCCATCCAGAGGAAAGCAACAAAATTTCTGCAACAAGATTCTAAGCCTCTCCAGGGTAGGAACCAGATATTAACACCAACTCAAACCAGATATTGTTTCTCTTTAATGTCTATCACAGTGCTTATAGTGAGTTTTCTATTTGTTGAAGATGTATTTTGTGCCAGTAACAAGAATTACCCTGTTAATTCTTACAATAACAACCCCGTGAGGTAGACAATCTTATTTTGTCTCGATGAAGAGATTGAGCCCCTGTGACCTATCTAAAATCACAAAATTAGTTATGGGTAGAACTTAGATTTTAATCTAATTTATCTGACTTCCAAGATCAGTGCTTAGTTTAAGAAAGTTATCTAATTTCATTTATTTAATAAGAAGTACTTATTAAATACTTATAAAAGAACAAGGCTTTCTTAAAACTTATTTGAAAGAAATCTTAACATGTCTTCAGCACCTTCACTTAATATTTTAGGGATGTCTTCATACCTCTTTCATATGCTCAAAGCAAAGAACTATTGCAGGAATTGAATACAGTCAGTTTCTGTTTTTTGGGGTTTTTTTTGTTTGTTTTGCTTTGTGATTTTTTGAGACGGAGTATTGCTCTGTCCCAAGGCTGGAGTGCAGTGGCATGATCTCAGCTCACTGCAACATCCATCTCCCAGGTTCAAGCGATTCTCTGGCCTCAGCCTCCCCTAGTAGCTGGGATTACAGGCATGGGCCACCACGCCCAGCTAATTTTTTTGTGTTTTTAGTAGAGATGGGGTTTCACCATGGTGGCCAGGCTGATCTCGAACTCCTGACCTCAAATGATCCACCTGCCTCAGCTTCCCAAAGTGCTGGGATTACAGACATGGGCCGCTGTGCCCAGCCAAATAAAGTCAGTTTTAATGAACATAGGTTTATGGTGTGCCATAGGTTAAGTTTTTATACAGTTGTTATTAATCAACAGGAAATTATAATGCAAACTGCATGTACTCTTCAAAACTTTTCTGGAACTGAGTGGATCTTGAAAATAAAAATGATTGTTGTTAGATATTTCAAAGATTATTGTAAATCTTCCAAATTCTGTTTTTTAATTCTTTACTTTTAATCGTAAAGTATACCATCTATTTGAAAACAGGTATACCACAATGTACGTACCTCATAGTGTTGCTATATTTTGCAAAGAACAATGCTTAACACATAGAAGTATGCGATAAATGTCATCATTGCCTTGATTTGTTTAGCACCTTTAGGCACACCAAAAAATACAGAGGTGTCATTTGAGTTTTCTCATTCAGTATAACTCATAGTTCTCCTCCTTAAATAGATTATGTTTAGGAATTAATGAGCTTCTGCCAGCTGAAAGCTTTTGACAGACATGTTTGGTTCCTGGGCGATGGGGCCATCACAGTGCCTAAGTCAGTTACACTACCATCTTCTAGCCTTGAACATTCTGTGGTCTATTCTGAACGATTTGACAATTTTTGTTCTCTAATTTTCTTGCCTAGAGTATGACAGGTGCACAATAACTTTTCATTTCCATGCTGCATTATAGGGTAATCTTTTTGAAGACATTTTAAATGACAGAGATCTATGTGAGTTAAAATTCACCAGTGTTACCAGTGTGAAAATAACTGAAGTGACAATAGAATGAATAAATATCTTATACTGATAGCTAAGTTCCCATATGTGCAGGTGATAACAACCAAGGCACACGTTAGTTCTCTGCTGGTGCCTGGCAGATTTCTTTAGACATTGATAAGATTCATCCGAATTTCAGAACAGGTAATGTCAAAAAGTTTTAGAATCAATGAAATATGGTATTTGGCCGGGCGCGGTGGCTCAAGCCTGTAATCCCAGCACTTTGGGAGGCCGAGACGGGCGGATCACGAGGTCAGGAGATCAAGACCATCCTGGCTAACACGGTGAAACTCCGTCTCTACTAAAAAATACAAAAAACTAGCCGGGCGAGGTGGCGGGCGCCTGTAGTCCCAGCTACTCGGGAGACTGAGGCAGGAGAATGGCATAAACCCGGGAGGCGGAGCTTGCAGTGAGCTGAGATCCGGCCACTGCACTCCAGCCTGGGCGACAGAGCGAGACTCTGTCTCCAAAAAAAAAAAAAAAAAAGAAATATGGTATTTAACTGTTTAGGGGAAAATAGGATCTTCCAAGTGAATTTGATAATCTTTTGTTCTTTCCATTGCTGCATTTAACAATAACAAAACTGTTGGAATACAAAAACCAAAAGTTCACTTTTATTGTATAAATAGGGTTCTTTTTCTTATAGTGATAACATAGTCAATGTCATTTTCTCCATAGAACTACTTTCTTCTTTCTTCTTCAATGGATAAAACAGTCAGATTATGGCACATTTCTCGAAGAGAATGCCTTTGCTGTTTTCAACATATAGATTTTGTCACTGCCATAGCTTTTCATCCAAGAGTAAGTAACTATTTATACATGTTTTTGTTAACCTCTAAGGAAGGTGAGAGAACCTGGTTTCTCTGGAGGGCAATTGGACTACAGGAAAAAAGTTATCAACAGCTACATAGTTATGAGCAATTTAATTTTGTGTTTCATTTTGCTTTAGAAATGAGAAAGGAAATATCCTGCTGATCTGCATTAGAAAAACTGGGGATGTTATATCTCAAATCTTTATTAAGACATGCAAGGTACAAATAAATGAAATAAACTATCCTATTAAAGATGAGAGATGGAGGAAGAAGAGACAGCAGATGGATAAATGAGAAAGGGAAGTACCTAGGCAGAAATAGTGAGATTGGGGAGGGAAGAGACAGAGAAAGAGACTGAAAGAGGCAAAGATGAAAATTCATTACAAGATATACTGAATTTGTATTGTTAGTCTTGATATCCCTTCTTTATTCCTTTTCAGTATAGAAAATCCTTTCATATCTTTCCCCCAGAAAGAAAGTATTTCATATGATTTCAGCCAAATGAGAAAAATCTGCTATCATGGAATTGCAGACCTATTGTATGCCCCTAGAGGATAGGGCCACCAAATGCTTAAGGCTAAATTAGTTACAAATTTTTACAACTGTAAACAAAAGGGAAATCACATGTCAGTGCTGACTGCACTAGCTCAATTAAGCAGAGGACTCGATCTGACCCTAGCAACAAGTTTCCCTTACCTATGTTGGTGTTATAATTACATTTCCAGTGGTGTCCTCATCTTTATATGTTTAACACCCATTATCTTTTTAATGTAACATTTTAATCATATTCACATTTCTTCATCTCCCCCAAATTAAGGAGAAGACTGACTTGTTTTCAATATACTTTCCTTTCCTGAGCAGGTTTATAACATAAGCAGTGATAATTCCAAACCCTTGAAGACTTGGTTAAGGGCCAGGCGCGGTGGCTCATGCCTATAATCCCAGCGCTTTGGGATGCCAGGGCAGGCAGATTGAGACCAACCTGGCCAACATGGTGAAACATTGTTTCTACTAAAAATACAAACATTAGACAGGTGTGGTGGCAGGTGCCTATAGTCCCAGCTACTCGGGAGGCCGAGGCAGGAGAATCTTTTGAACCCAGGAGGCAGAGGCTGCAGTGAGCCGAGATTGCACAAGCCTGGGCAATAGAGCGAGACTGTCTCAAAAAAAAAAGAAGACCTGGTTAAGAATTTTGGTGGCTCACGCCTATAATCCCAGCACTTTGGGAGGCTAAGTGGGAGGATGGCTTGAGGCTAGGAGTTCAAGACCAGCCTGGGCAACACAGTGAGACTCCACCTCTATCACAAACAGAAAAACTATGTTAATTCTTACCAGTTTTGATGATCAAGTCATTAGAGTCTTCTTTCTGAATAACACCCCCACCCCTGTCCCCTATACACACAACAAAAGGATAGATTTACCCCATCAGCAACTGTGAGCAAAATCTTTCCCTGCATAATCTTTCCATAACTCTATTTTAGCTATAAAGTATCAGGTTGGAAAGAGATATTTAGTTGTGATTGTTTTCTTTCTCATTCTTTTTCTTCTTTCTTTTTTTTGTTTGTTGTTTTTTGGTTTTTGTTTTTGAGACAGGATCTCACTTTGTCACCCAGGCTGTAGTGCAATAGTGCAGTCTCGGCTTACTGCAGCCTCAACTTCCCTGGCTCAGGTGATTCTCCTGCCTCAGCTCCCCAGGTAGCTGGGACTACAGGCATGCACCACTGTGCCTGCACTATTCCTGGCTAATTTTTGTATTTTTAGTAGAGACAGGGTATTGCCATGTTGCCCAGGCTGGTCTCAAACTCCTGGGCTCAAAGTGATCTGCCCATCTCGGCCTCCCAAAATGCTGGGATTAAAAGCATGAGCCACTGCACCCATCTGATTGTTTTCCATGTGGTATTTTATTATTTATTAAACTTTCTGTTCAGCCATGAATTTTTTTTTTCTTTTTTTTTGAGACAGTCTCCAGGCTGGAGTGCAGTGGCACAATGTCGGCTCACTGCAACCTACACCTCCCAGGTTCAAGCAATTCTGCCTCAGCCTCCCAAGTAGCTGGGATTACAGACATGTACCACCACATCCAGCTAATTTTCGTATTTTTAGTAGAGATGGAGTTTCACCATGTTGGCCAGGCTGGTCTCTAACTCCTGACCTCAAGTGATCCGCCTGCCTTGGCCTCACAAAGTGCTGGAATTACAGACGTGAGCTACTGTGCCTGGCCCAGCCAATGATTTTTTTATAGTGCTTTTATTTGGTTTTATTTTGGAAACTATAAAGCCCTATTTCTAAAAATCGTACTGACCTGGAGTGTTTTTAAGGGGCTAGGAAAGAATAGGGTAGTAATGACTTGGGTTTTTTTTTTTTTTTTTTTTTTTAGGAAATATGACTTTTATTATAATGTTAAAGGAAGAAAGGTAGCAGAGTTAGAAAAGAAATAGCAAAATGGGCCAGGCTTGGTGGCTCATGTCTGTAATCCCAGCACTTTGGGAGGCCAAGGTGGGTGGATCACCTTAGGTCAGGAGTTCAAGACCAGCCTGGCCAACATGGTGAAAACCCATCTCTAATAAAAATGCAAAAATTAGCCGGCCGTCGTGGTGCATGCCTATAATCCCAGCTACTCAGGAAGCTGAGGCAGGAGAATTGCTTGAGCCCGGGAGGTGGAGGTTGCAGTGAACCAAGATTGTGCCACTGTACCCTAGCCTGGGTGACAGTGTGAGATTCCATCTCAAAAAAAAAAAAAAAAGAATAGCAAAATGGAGATACACACACATAGATGTACGTATGTGACAATTACTAAGTTTTTACTTGTTCAGCTCTTCTACTCGTACACATTGAGTGAGCCTACTATACCATAGCCATGAAGATGTCCATCATTTGTAGATTGTCTTTGACAGGTTTCAGAGATGGGTAAGAATAATAATTTTTGGCAAGGAACAGAACCCCTGAGGGCGGGGGTGGGGGGGTGGGGAAGAAAAAAAAAAAGAAGAAGAATCATCTTGGCTGGGTATGGTGGCTCCCTCCTATAATCCCAGCACTTTGGGAGTTTGAGGCAGGAGGATCACTTGAGGCCAGGAGTTCGAGACCAGCCTGGGCAACATAGGGAGACGCCATTTTTATAAAAAATGTTAAAGTTAGCCAGGTATGGTGGTGTGCTTCTGTGATCCCAACTACTTGGGAGGCTGAGGTGAGAGGATCACTTGAGCCCAGGAGATCGAGGTTGCAGTAAGCCGTGATCGAACGTCTGTACTCCAGCCTGGGCAACAAACTGAGACCCCATCACCAAAAAAAAATAAATAAAGAAAGAAAGAAAAACTCTTATGTTGCCAAAAACAAAACCAGCTTAGTGGTAGGACTGATTTAGTTTAAAGCAGGTTTCTCAAGCCTAGTACTGTTGATATTCTTTGTTACACGGGGGAGAGAAGGCTGTGCATTATAGGATATTTAGCAGCATCCCTGGCCTCTCCCCACTAGATATGGTGGCATCCTGATCCTCCCACCAGTTTCGACAACCAAAATGTCTCCAGATAATGCTAGATGTCCCCTTTGGGGTCAAATTGCTGCAGGTTAAGAATCCCTGATCTGAGAGCAGAATTTGAATAATGAAGTAATTCTCTGTTGACATGGTGCTAGGGTTCCAAAAATGACTAGTTTGGGGGGCCACTAACTGATGTTACTCTTTATCCAAGTGTTAACATGTGTCCCAGAGGAAGGTATGATACAGGATAGTGTTTCTCATAGCATGTTCCTGAAAGGTCTAGCATCTCCCCTAAACACGCCCCCCCAAAAAAAGTCTGTGGTTAAATATGTTGAAAAATGCTACCTGTTTTATCCTCTCTTTGGAAATTCAAAATGCAGGTTAACTGAGAATCGAGTTTAACTTTCTGTAACCCAGAATTTCTCAAACTTACTTGACCACAGAACCTTCTTCCATTCAATACACACTCAAACACGTTATCTATTAACATCTATATCTTGCAAAAGGGCAGTTTAAGGATATGATAATTAGAATTTTATTTCTCAAAGTGAATAGTGAGGTTTCTAATTGTTGTTACTGCTTTCAGTGCATAAAATAATGCTTGCTTAAAGAATAAAAACTTTTAAATGAAATCTTTTTTTTTTTTTTTTGAGACGGAGTCTCACTCTGTCGCCAGGCTGGAGTACAGTGGTGTGATCTTGGCTCACTGCAACCTCCGCCTACCGGGTTCAAGCGATTCTCCTGCTTCAGCCTTCCGAGTAGCTGGGACTACAGCCGCACACCACCATGCCCAGCTAATTTTTATATTTTTACTAGAGATAGGGTTTCACCATGTTGGCCAGGATAGTGTCAATCTCTTGACCTTGTGATCCACTGCCTTGGCCTCCCAAAGTGCTAGGACTACAGGTGTGAGCCACTGCACGCGGCCCTGAAATCTACATTTTTAAACTGTTCTAATAGACTTACTGATTTGATTTGCTAATGGGTTTTTTCTTGATGTGGTAAAATGAAAGCTTTCTCTTTTGCCACCTTTTTAGGATGACAGGTATTTTCTAAGTGGGTCTTTGGATGGAAAGCTCCGCCTTTGGAACATACCTGACAAAAAAGTAGCTTTGTGGAATGAAGTAGATGGTCAGACGAAATTGATCACAGCTGCGAACTTCTGTCAGAATGGCAAATATGCAGTGATTGGGACATATGATGGCAGATGTATTTTCTATGATACAGAGGTAAATGGTTGTTTTTTGTAAATTATATAATTGTATACTTAGTAAACACTTTCATGGTTTTGGACAAGTTGTTTATCCCCTCTGGGCTTTAACTGCATTTTCTCTAAATAGGGGCAAATAATACAATGTCTGTCTTAAGAGTTGGAACAGATGCAGATGACTTTTAAGATGTCTTCTCATTCTAATTTTTAAAAAAAATTTTTTTGAGATGGAGTCTCACTCTGTTGCCCAGGATGGAGTGCAGTGGAGTGATCTCGGCTCACTACAACCTCCGCCTCCTGAATTCAAGTGATTCTTGTGTCTCAGCCTCCTGAGTAGCTGGGACTACAGGCACGTGCCACCACACTCGGCTAATTTTTGTATTTTTTGGTAGAGATGGGATTTTACCATGTTGGCCAGGCTGGTCTCTAACTCCTGACTTCAAGTGATTCACCTGCCTCAGCCTCCCAACGTGCTGGGATTACAGGCGTGAGCCACCATGCCCAAGCAAAAAGAATTTTTTTATAGAGACAAAGTCTCACTCTGTCACCCAAGTTAGAGCATAGTGGTACAATTATTATTGCTCACTACAGCCTCGAACTCTTGGGCTCAAGCAATCCTCCTGCCTCAGCCTCCGGAGTAGCTAGAATTACAGATACAAGCCACCACACATGCTCCTAATCCTAATATGTACGTATGATTTATTTTTAGCATTTGAAATACCATACGCAAATACATGTACGATCTACTAGAGGGCGCAACAAGGTCGGAAGAAAAATTACTGGCATTGAGCCTTTACCTGGAGAAAATAAGGTACTACAGTATTCAAAACCATCTTTCTCCATACTATATGTAGATTCTTGAAAGTTCTTAATATCTTGGCAAAAAAATGTATTCTCTTTCTTGTGGAATACCACTTTTCTTCTGGTTTTGAGGTATATTTGTTTGTATGTGTGTAGCACCCTTTTTGGGTTGTAACTTTGCTTGTACTAAAACATGATATTTTTAACTTTTCATTTGATCTGCTTTTAGATATTGGTAACCTCAAATGACTCCAGAATCAGACTATATGATTTGAGAGATTTGTCACTGTCCATGAAGTATAAGGGTTACGTCAATAGCAGCAGCCAGATCAAAGCAAGTTTCAGGTAAATTGGCAATAAGATATTCCCAAAAGAGATCAGAACATTTCTCCCCTACTTCCATTTTTCCATTGGTCTATGCCTTATGTTTAATGGGGTTCTTTTCACTTTTGCAACTAGTATTTTATCATGCGATACTTACCTTGTCCACCTATCTAGTATATAGAATTCGAATTGCCCCTATTCTGCAGATGAAGAAACCAAGACTCAGAAAGTTAAGTGATTGGCCTAAAGTCATAGTTGTAGAGCTGGGATTAGAAGACTCATCTCTAGAGTTTTTGCTTTTGTACCTTTGTTTACCCTTTTAAGAGGGGGCTTATGCCTCATCCCACCACCCCCATCCCCGCCCCATTGCCTTGAACCTTTTAGGAAAGGAAGGAACCTTTTAGGACTCTTAAGAAAGCATTTTAACACCCCACGGCACAGTGTCTTGTATTCAAAACTTTATGTATCATTATTATTTAAATTTCTAATTTGGGTTCCGGACACTCTCCTGAAGGTTAGCTACCTTTTCTTCCTTCTAGCCCTCTTCTTTCAGTCCTTTTCTTACCAGTTCTTTTTTCTTGAATTATACAGTAATTAACTCAATTGGTAAAGTATTCTGCTCCTGTCTTTCACACCTTAAATCATCATTCCTCCCAACGTGGATTAACGTCGCAGTTACTTAGAGCTTTGATGCAAATACAAGTGCCAGGCCATCTACATTTAGAACATCTACAGTGAGACTGTGAGTCTTCATATTCAACAAGCTCCTGCAGATGTTATTTTAGGTATCACAAACTAGGAAGCACTGATAAAGGAAACCGTTAAACATATACACACACACATTTTATTTGCTTTTCCTTTCTTCCCCAAATTCAGCCATGATTTTACTTACCTCGTTAGTGGTTCAGAAGATAAGTATGTTTATATCTGGAGTACTTACCATGACCTAAGCAAGTTTACTTCAGTCAGGAGAGATCGTAATGACTTCTGGGAAGGTATTAAAGGTAAGTAAATACTTGCTTTTGTGTGTCTTGTAAGAGAATCAAGTTGAAGTGGATATGTGCTAGAAGTAAATTCATGGCCGGGCACAGTGGCTCACGCCTGTAATCCCGGCACTTTGGGAGGCCGAGACTGGCGTATCACGAGGTCAGGAGATCGAGACCATCCTGGCTAACACGGTGAAACCCTGTCTCTACTAAAAATACCAAAAAAAAAGTAGCTGGGTGTGGTGGCACGCACCTGTAGTCCCAGCTACTCGGGAGGCTGAGGCAGTAGAATCGCTGGAACCCAGGAGGCAAAGGTTGCAGTGATCCGAGATCACGCCACTGCACTCCAGCCTGGGTGATAGAGTGAGACTCCGTCTAAAAAAAAAGAAGAAGTAAATTCATGTAGGCATTATTTTAAGAGAGGCAGTTTGACAATGATAAACTGCATTGCGTTTGACTTTACTTGTTTTATCTATACTAAGGAAGAACTTTGGTCGAAAATTTGAGAAATCAGGGAATTTCAGAACTTATATGTAATTTTTCTTAGAAAAATTTTTGGGTTTTAAATCACTCTTAGTTACTTCTGTGTTAGTTTTTAAGGATATTTGGCATATAACATACACTATCGTGTTTGTCTTGGTATCCAATTTGTCAGTTATCCTGAAGTAAATTTTTTCTGCAGCCCACAATGCAGTTGTTACATCAGCCATCTTTGCACCAAACCCAAGTTTGATGTTATCTTTGGATGTGCAATCTGAAAACTCAGAAGGGAACGAGAAAAGTGAAGATGCTGACTTTTTGGATCTCACACATTCTGGTAAATCTTTATTTGTCCTATGTTTTTTTCTAGTCAGCATTTAGTAACCTCATTTGTCTCATATGAGTATAATGAGGTTTTCACTAGTATAAAGAATATTTCTTTTTTCTTAAGACAGAGTCTTGCTCTGTCACCCAAGCTGGAGTGCAATGATGCAGTCACAGCTCACTGCAGCCTCAACCACCCTGGACTCAGGTGATCCTTCCACCTCAGCCTCCTGAATAGCTGGGACTACAGGCCTACACCACCATGCCCAGCTAATTTTTTTTTTTTTTTTTTTTTTGAGACAGAGTCTCGTTCTGTCGCCCAGGCTGGAGTGCAGTAGTGCAATCTTGTCTCACTGCAAGCTCCGCCTCCTGGGTTCGCACCATTCTCCTGCCTCAGCCTTCTGAGTAGCTGGGACTACAGGTGCCCGCCACCACGCCAGGCTAATTTTTTGAACTTTTATAGAGATGGAATTTCACCATGTTGCCTAGGCTGGTCTCAAACTTCTAGGCTCAAGCAATCCACCCACCTCAGCCTCCCAAAGCACTGGGATTACAGGCGTGAGCCACCAAAGAATATTTCTTGTTTGCAACTTAATGGTTGTCAGATACCCATTTCTGAACTTTTCAGTAATATATTTCCTCAAAGTTTTACCTGTTTTAAATTCATCTGAGAATTAAAAATGAGAAATTTGGGCCAGGCGCGGTGGCTATCTATCTTAGGCCAGGCGGAGGTTGCAGTGAGCTGAGATCGTACCACTGCACTCCTTCCTGCCTAGCAACAGAGTGAGATTCCATCTCAAAAAAAAAAAAAAAATCTGTAACTAGTCCTGCTTGTCCTTAAGAGTATGGTAAGACCATGCAGATTTGGATCACTTATTAGTGAAAACAAGTTTGTATTATTAAAACCAGTTGTGGCTGAGTGTGGTGGCTTACACCTGTAATCCTAGCACTTTGGAAGACCAAGGTGAGCAGATTGCTTGAGGTCAGGAGTTCAAGACCAGCCTGGCCAACATGTTGAAACCCTGTCTCTACTAAAAATACAAAACGTAGCCAGGTATGGTGGTGCGTGCCTGTAATCCCGGGAGGCTGAGGCAGGAGAAGTGCTTGAACTCGGGAAGGTGGAGGTTTCAGTGGGTGGAGATCGCGCCACTGCACTCCAGTCCAGGTGACACAGCAAGACTCTGTCTAAAAAAAAAATAATTGTGCCAGGCGTTGTGGTGTGTACCTGTAATCCCGGGTACTTGGGAGGCTGAGGCAGGATTGTTTGAACTCAGGAGCTCGAGACCAGCCCAGACAACATAGAAGGACACCCAACTCAAAAAATATATATATATATATATAATTTTTTTTAATTTTTAAATTGATTGCATAATAGTTTATTGACTGTATTGTCTCATGCTACAGATTACAAACAGGTCATAAAGCCACAGGAATAGATACAATGTACAAAGAGTGCTTCTAAAGTATTTGAATGCTAAAAAGTTATCAATAGTTTAATCTCAAGTAATTTTTTGTACTATTATTTGCACTATCTACTCCACTCACTACATACTATTCCTTCTGTCTGTGAAGAAAAATTTTGATAACAAAGATGAACTTGAGTCTAGCATTTCTTTCAGTACAAGATACAAAAATAAACCAAGTTAGAATGATTAAACCTTTACTAAATGCCTGTTTAACTGTTTTCTGTTTTCTTTTTCTTTCCTTCTCAGAATCAAATCCAGCTTCTCTCTTCTAACTTAAGTCATTTACGTTTTTTCTTTTTTTTTTTTTTTTTTTTTTTTTTTAACTTATGAATGACATGGTGTCACTCTGTTTCCCTGGCTGGAGTGTGCTGGTACAGTCATAGCTCACTACAACCTTGAACTCTGTGCTCAAGCAATCTTCCTGCCTCAGCGTCCCGAGTAGCTAGTACTACACGTACTACCATGCCTGGCTAATTTTTTTTTGTTTTTTTTTTTCTTTTTGGTAGAAATGAAATGAGTTTTCCTTATGTTTCGCAGGCTGGTCTCAAACTTCTAGCCTCAAAAAGGTTAGTCCTTCTACTTTGGCCCAAGTGCTGGGATTACAGGCATGAGACATCACACCTGGCCTTTTTTTTTTTTCTTTTCTTTTCTTTTTTCCCCAGTACTACCGTTTTACATTCTATATACTTCCCCTGCATATTCCACAGGAAATTCTAGCTTTTAAAACAATTTGAGGAAAAGCAAAAGGTACAGGTTTTTTTTTTTTAACTTCTCAAAAATGTACCACGTTAACAAGGTTCACTTAACTGGGTCCTTTTTTAAGAGGCACAAATTTTAGTGGGTTGTACTCAGATTTGTGTTTGTCATTTTGTACCCATGTAGGTGTAGTCTAAGAATAAACTCTCTTAAACCTGAAATGGAGGATCACAAAATATATCCAATTGCCCTCTCTCTTTGTTCCTGACGTGTTTGGCAGTTTGAGCCTCAATTTTCCTTATGCGTAAAATAATCATGATAACCTAGTTTATAGGGTTTCAATAAGAATTAGATATGACATGTATAGGCTGGGCATGGTGGCTCATGACTGTAACCCCAACATTTTGGGAGGCCAGGGCGGGAGGATCACTTGAGGCCAGGAGTTTGAAACCAGCCTGGACAACATAGCGAGACCCTGTTTCCACAAAAAATTAAATAATTAGCCGGGCACAGTGGCACATGCCTGTAGGGAGGCTGAGGTGGAAGGATCCTTTGAGCCCAGGAGTGTGAGGCTACAAGTGAGCTACGATGGTGCCACTGCATTCCTGCCTGCACAACAGAGTGAGGCTCTATCTAAATATATATATATATATATATATATATATACTTGTATGTGTAAAAGTGGTTAGCAAAATGCCTCGCATGTAGTAGGCATTATTGTTATCATTTTCATTATTATTATTTTCATTATTACTGTGTCTTACAAAGCATTTTATATGTATGGTGAATTCTTCTCTATCCTTTCTCATATTCCTAAGTCCTTTGCTGCTGCTGCTACTACCACTGCACAGTACTGGTATGAGATATGCCAAAAGGGTGGTAAAGGAATGTTCAAAGACTTAGGATATGTTTTTAGCACATCTAAGTGAAACCATTTTGTGTGACTCATCCTGTCCACAACTTTCCAATTAAAGTTTGGATTATTTTCTTTTTTAAATCTCAAAATCTCAATTTTCACCTATGTATAATAGAGTTAGTTAACACTGAATTTTTTTCTTAAATGCTTTTATGCAACTGGCAAATGTAAGAGGTAAGCATTTATGCCATTCAGCATAGTTATATAGCTTTTCAGTAAGGACCATATGGCAAAAGGTGCTGTCAGCATTCACACTGCAAACGTGTGTACTTCATTTCATGGCACTTTCAGTATGTCTGCTATACAATAAACCTTACTGGCAACCTCGCTAGACACCCCTGTTAGCAACAGACTTGCCCAGCTGATCCCATTCTGCCAGCACCGCAGTCCTGGGGCTGAATGACACACTAGCTTCTTGCCATGCAATGAAGCATTAGATGACTTAGATGCCTGGGCTGCCTAGGAATAAGTCCAAGCATCCAGGCCCCAGGAGACTGTAATATCCTCAAGCCAGGGAAAGACCAGCCAAGACAAGGTAAGTGGAAGTGAGTCTCAGAGCAGAGGAGAGATTCAGCAGAATGAAAAAATTACAGGAGCCAGCCAGAAAAGGAGACTGAAAAGGTTGGGAGATGATATTCTCCCCTGAAGGTGGAGGGTCATGGGCATGTGATAATTGTGGCAGCAGGCTTCATATTCCTTTAAAAATCAACTTAAAACTATTTTTTATGCTTTTAAGGTATTATGAAGACAGATAACACAGAAGTTCTTCTCTCTGCTGACTTCACTGGAGCAATCAAAGTGTTTGTTAATAAAAGAAAAAATGTATCTTAATTTGAAATGGCATTTAAAATAAACATATCAATAAGTTTCTATATGTATCAGAACTGAAAAAATATAGTGTTCCAAGCTAACATACTTTTTAAATTTTTATTGAAAGTTGTTCAAATATAATATATTTTTTGAGAGGCAGTGTTAATGATCTAGGAAACCCCAGGCCGATAGAGTAGAAAGGAATATGACTAGAATAACATTGCCAAACATTAGGCTTTATTGTTTTGTTATGTTTGTGTTTTCATTGTATAATTATGAACATGCACAAGTTTCTGCATGAAAATATATTAATATATTAATCACATGTATGTGCCTTTTGGTTACATGCATTAAATCTAACAGAGTTAAATTATTTCAGTGGCTCTTTTGGCCTCTTACTAGGGGGGATAGTCTTGTTTCTAGCTTAAACAATTTTTTTTGCACAAGATTTCATTTTTAAGAAAAGTGGTATCTTTTGACTGAGTTATTGTTTTGAAAATGTTATATAGGTTTCCAATAGGTCAATAACCATGTGTAAATGGTTTTTATAAATTTCTCAATTTGGGGACAAGATTTTTTGTGGTCTAAATTGTGGGCTTAAGATTCTTTTCTTTATATATGTACATATAATTTTTTTTTCTTTGCCACACTGGAGCACAATGTTTCTATGTAAAGAATTATTTTCATTCTTTATCCATGAGCACCAGGCTTTGCTCACTTAAAAAAAAATTAAGCCACATTAAGGAGTGAGTCTTCTTTTTTACAATAATGTAAAAATGAAACTGTTTACATTTTTTTAAAGCATTGTAGTTTTTAAAAATTAAGCTGTTTTGTTTTGTGTTGTTGAATTTGAAAGCCTTTGTAAATATCAATATAATGTACCAATGAAATAACATCTGGGGCAATGAAACCCTGATCATGTTGTTGATGGTTAGCATATGTTTCTGAAATTAAATATGTATTATTAAAAGTTGGTCTCCAACACTTGTTTAAACATGGCTTTATTTTTAATTGACTTCAGTAAATCAAGGAATGCAAGAATAATAAACTCTTGTTTTAATCATTCAAATTTTAGCAACAGAAGACCAGATTTTAGATCCCTAAATTATAATGCATTAGTTACATGCCTTTAAAATTGTTTTAATTCTAGCTTTAAATTGAACACTGCTAATAATTCATCTATATGCTTATATGTTCTTTACTGCATTTGTTTTCAGCATGTAAGTGAGAAGTTGGGGAGCCACGGACATATCCTCGTTGATTAGCATGGTCTTAGAGTGTTCTAGGCTTTCTAGTAAATTACATATTGTTTGTTGCTTTCTTCTTGCCAGTACTGTGCTCTCTCCCTCTCCCTTTCCCCCTCCCCTCTCCTCATCTCTCTTTGGTTACTTTGGCCCCCTCACTCTCTTGTACTCTCCCTTACTGAATTGTTACACTATTGGCTTTCTAAAAACCAGGCACAGTTTCTTTAGTCTCAAGGTCTGGGTGGCATTGTGATTGATCCAGTGTTTCTTTTTTAAACTTGATGTCTTCAGCTCTTTGAGGCAGCTTGGCTTTCACTAACTTCTGCCTGAGAACTTGTAGTCAGCTGTGGTGGTGATTGTTTTAACTGCATATAATCAGGGTATTATTATATGACTATCTCCTGATAGGTTTTATATGGTTACTTGACCAAAAAGATAAAATGAGTTGGGTTGCAAGCTTAAAAGCATAATGCTGGCTGGACATGGTGGCTCATGCCTAGCACTTTGGGAGGCCGAGGCAGGTAGATCACCTGAGGTCAGGAGTTCAAGACCAGCCTGGCCAACATGGTGAAACCCCATGTCTACTAAGAATGCAAAAAATTAGCTGGGCGTGGTGGCGAGCAGCTGTAATCCCAGCTACTCGGGAGGCTGAGGCAGGACAATCGCTTGGACCCAGGAGGCGGAGGTTGCGGTGAATCAAGATCGCGCCATTGCACTCCAGCCTGGGCAACAAGAGCGAAACTCTGTCTCAAAAAAAAAAAAAAAGCATAATACCAACACTTGTTATTGCTATATGAATATACTGAATTTGAAAAGGTAGCATCAAAATATATACAAAAAAGTTGAACACTATTTCTCTTTAAAATGAGCATTAGATATTCTCTATAATAAGTGATATGGTATTATAAAAAAAAAAAAAGGAGCACAGGTTCTAGAGTCAGGTAAACTTGGATTTGCTTCCTTCCTGTTATCACATTCCTTGGGCAAGTTATTTATCCTGCATTACTACTACTTCCTTATCTGTAATATGGGAATACCTAACTTAAAGTACAAAGATTTGCTAAGAAATCATGTATGTGTAAAGCTTGGTGCCTAACCAGTAGGTAAACTCAACAGATGTACATTTCTTACTGCCTCTCACAAATCCCTGAGTACTCTCCCAGACCAAAAAAAAAAAAAAAAAAGATAATACAATGTGTACTCTCCCAGACCAAAAAAAAAGATAATACGATATATGGAAACGTTTTCTTTTTGACATGGAGTTTCGCTCTTGTTGCCCAGGCTAGGATGTAATGGCGTGATCTCGGCTCACCACAACCTCTGCCTCCCGGGTTCAAGTGATTCTCCTGCCTCAGCCTCCTGAGTAGCTGGGATTACAGGTATGCGCCACCACGCCCGGCTAATTTTGTATTTTTAGTAGAGGTAGGGTTTCTCCATGTTGGTCAGGCTAGTCTGGAACTCCCGACCTCAGGTGATCCACCTGCCTCAGCCTCCCAAAGTGCTGGGATTACAGGCGTTAGCCACTGCACCCGGCAAGAAACACTTTCTAGACATAGGGATTTCATGGACACACAGAATTTTAGGGATTGACATAGGGCACCGACATTTTTTAACATTTTTAACAGACATCATCTACTATCCCCAATAAAAGAGAAAACATTTTAATGCTAAAAACATAGGCCAAGCACTATCATATGATCTTAGAGCAACCAATAGTTTATTAAAGTGAATAAACTTAACTTTTGAAACAAGTAGTTATATTCCCTTATTTTTCTTATGATACCATGTTATATTTTTCAATTAAAGAACCAATATTGGTATATTATTATTAACTCCACACTTTGAATCAGATTTCACTAGTTTTTACCCATATTTGATCATCATGTGTCCTCAGACCCCTCTTAGCTATGACAACTTCTCAGACTTTCCATGCTTTTGATGACCCTGATAGTTTTGAAGAGTACTGGTCAAGTATTTTGTTGAATGTACCTCACGTTGGGTTTGTCTAATGTTTTTCTTATGATTCAGCTCGGGTTGTGGACTTTCAGGAAGTAAATTGCTCTTTTCATTACATCACATCGAGGGTACGTTCTTACATCTGGCTGTGGTAGTGTCCATCATATGGGCACAATTTAAGCAATCCATCAAACATTCAGCTTGTACCTGTTATTTATTACTGCGAATAACAATAGGAGATAGAGAAATACATATCTTGTCAGAATTTCCAATTATTGATCGAAGGTGGTAGGTCCTTAAAATGAAAGTACAAAGCATGAACTCTTAACAGTAAGCACCAGCCTGGGTAACATGGTGAGACTCCGTCTCTACAAAAAAAGAAAAAAAAAAATAACCAGACATGGTGATGCATGCCTGTGGTCCCAGCGAATTGGGAGGCTGAAGCAGGAGAATGACTTGAGCCCAGGGGGTCAAGGCTGCAGTGAGCCATGTTCACGCCACTGTGCTCTAGCCTGAGCAACAGAGACCCTGTCTCAAAAAAAAGAAAAAAGAAAAAAAGAATAAACAATGTATGAATTACAAGAAGTTCCTGCATAGAAATTGGGAACCCCAATTTGTAATCCTGGTTGTGGTGGCCTTGTGACTTCAGGAAATATAAGTAGTTCTCTGCAAGTCTATTAAAATGAAGTCTTTGGACTAAGATTTCTAACTGATGGTCCATGTGCTTGCCGGCAGTCCTTCAGAAACAGTGCAGCTGAGGATTTCCTCACTTTCTCATTCATTTATTCAAATTCCTGCTGACATTATAACTTGTGATCTTCTGTGGCATCAGAATGGTACAATCAGTGACTTGAGTTCTACTACAGTATCTAATTACAAGATCGGTATATTGAGAAGCATTTTTCTTGATTTTTTTTTTCTCAAAATATGTTCATCAACTGGATCAGTATACACTGTCTCCTCTAGATGGTACCCAACATTTAAGATATTGCAGTGTGTATTATTTGGATAAGAAGACCAAAAGCATAATTTAAAATTGCTAGGAGAAGTGCCTTAGATTTTCACCATCCCTACTTGGAGAGGGGGAAGAACATTGCAACAGATGTCAGTGCTTTGCTTCTCTTAGGACCAGAACCAAACAGAAAAGGGACCAAGAAGCAACAAAGAATTATACTATTCTATTGAACCTCTGAGCAGATTTCAAATATTAAGTTTTTAGTGAACCATTAAACTAACCTAAGTTGTTTACAAAACAAAGTGAAGCAGTGCAAACTAGAACTGAATCTGTTTTCTAAGCCTGTTGAACATTAGTAAAACTCAACTATTGGCTGGACACTGTAGCTTACACCTGTAATCCCAGCACTTTGGGAGGCTGAGGCAGGTGGATCCCCTGAAGTCATGAGTTCGAGACCAGTCTGGCTGTTGGCCATGGTCCAACATGGTGAAACCCGTCTCTACTAAAAATAAAAAAAAAAAGCTGGGCATGGTGGCATGCACCTGCAATCCCAGCTGCTCAGGAGGCTGAGGCAGGAGAATTGCTTGAACCCAGGAGGCCTCTGGAGGTTGCAGTGAGCTGAGATGGTGCCACTGCACTCCAGCCTGGGCGACAGAGTGAGACTCTGTCTCTTGGGGGGGGAAAAAACTCAACTATTTTAAGTATGGCCAAAGTGAACTTAAATTGAACCTACCCTTGTTAGGTCAAAGTCCTTAATTAGGACAGTCTTCTCTAGAGTGAGTTTTGCATGAGGCAAAAAAGAAAGGCACACTTGGTCATAATGAAGCTGTGTGTGTGGCAAGAGCAGGAATGGTGAAGTGGTATGGTGGCGAGAGGTACAGACAACTGGAGAGGCAGCAGCAGCTGGGACAGACACAGGTGGCAATGAGAGTGGAAGGTGGTGGGAAGCCTCAAAACCCACAGGGGATGAAGTTGAAGCAGATACAGAAGAGAATCATTTCACTTTATTGATTATTATGGTTGATTTCACCCATAGAATATGTATGAAAGTCAATCACAGGTCTTTGTAAGTAATGTTCAACAAATATTTGATCTGAATTGAGTCTACTGCAGTGCATACAACAATATGTAAAAGAGTAATTGAAGAGATATTGGAAACTGACTTCCTTGGGTCAGTTTTTGCCTTAACATAGTCATTCACTTATCAGTGGAATAAACCGTTAGATAAACCATTGAGTCAGCCAAGCTTCCGTGCATCTTCATTAGGGAAAGGAGTTATTTTAAGCTTATAAGCAATTCTATGAAAGCTTTCACTCTTGTGCACTAATGTCAAGAGCAGGATATTTCGTTTTTCCTCTTTCCAAGTCGTCTCCTTTCAACCCCATGGGGACTTCTAAAATTGTGATCTGCCATGCCTTCCTCAGAAGCACCTGGGAATTGGTTTAATGTGCACTGAATCACAGTCTGTTGGAGAAGGGATGCAGGAATCTGTTTTCAACAACTAAGAATCCCTGAGCTAGGAATAGAAGTTTAAGCAGCTAACTCATTCAGGTAAAGGCCAAGAGACAGACAGTAGGGACATGAATTGCCCAAGGCCTATAGCCAGTGGTGTACTAGTAAATGTTTCACAGTCCACCCTCCAAAAAAAAAAAAAAACAAATTTGTAATATTTGCTAATTTCCATGGTATAAATACTCCCACAGTGGCCAATTTTTAAGCTACCAATGTGACATCACCTAACATGGTGCACTGTAGCACTGTTACATAGTATTTGCACCATAAAGATAACAATAAATAATCTCAAGATCATAAATGGTAGTACAACATAGTATGATAATCAGGAAGTGATGACTTTTTAGTAATTTTTACCTGTATCTTTATTATAACTTCATTGTAATACTGATTTTAATTATGGCTGTGTTTAACAAATGGCTTGCAAATTTTGTTGATCACCTCTCACCATTACCTGAAAACATTCTTGAAAAAGACACATCCCTCCTTTGGCCTATGGACTCATCATAGCACCCACGTGAGCAAGCTTAGAGAACCTGCCATGTATCAAGTGAGGAAGGAGAAGTATTAGGGGAGGCATTGTTTAGGGATGGGTTTGGCCAGTAATCAACAATCAGGAAGAGCTATTATTGTGTTCATTTCCCTGGGGCCTGTGTGGCCACAAAGAACCAAGTAGGCAGCTTAGCCTCCTCATTCAGAGGCTTGCCCTAGAGTCACGCATGTAATCCCAGCACTTTGAGAGGCTGAGGTGGGCGGATCATGAGGTCAGGAGATTGAGACCATCCTGAGTAACACGGTGAAACCCTGTCTCTACTAAAAATACAAAAAATTAGCCGGGCGTGGTGGTGGGCACCTGTAGTCCCAGCTACTCAGGAGGCTGAGGCAGGAGAATGGTGTGAACCCGGGAGGCGGAGGTTGCAGTGAACCGAGATTGCGCCACTGCGCTCCAGCCTGGGTGACAGAGTGAGACTCCGTCTCAAAAAAAAAAAAAAAATCCCGTCTTTACTAAAAATACAAAAAATTAGCTGGACGTGGTGACACGTGCCTGTAGTCCCTGCTACTCAGGAGACTGAGGCAAGAGAATCACTTGAATCCGTGGGGTGGAGGTTGCAGTGAGCCAAGACCGCGCCACTGCACTCCAGCGTGGGCGACAGAGCACGGCTACGTCTCAAAAAAGAAGTCTCGGGCCCCACCCCAGACCTCCGGAATCAGAATGTCTGGGAGCCTGATCTGGAATTTGCATATTTAGAAACACACCAAGCAAGTCTGATGAGCACTAAAATTCAGGAACTCCTGGGTTGAAGCAGCTGTAGTTAAAGATAAGTAAGTATACTTACCCCTGAGGGTGTATGAAGATTTTCCAAGGCATATGTAGGCACAGATAGTTTTAAAGGAATCAATTTCCAGATCATTCACTTTCATATGTACTCAGATTCCCAAAATCCATCTGCCTGAGGAAGTGACAACCTGCAGAATCTTTCCCACCTCCCCTTTCATGATTGCCAATCTCTACCTTCAAAAAAGAAAACCATACTTCTCGCCCATCCCAAAAGTTAGTATGGAGCATGGCCACAGGGTGTGAGAACCTCCAGAGATATAAATAGAAGGACAATCCAACATATTGGTGTTGGTGCTGAGAAAATTAGTGATACTCTGATAATGGGATCGCATGTCTTTTTCCCAGTCAAGTGGTTTCTAATTCATTGCTTTCAGTAACATTGAAGGAGGACCTAATTGCCAGCTAATCATTAAAAATAACTTTGATCATAGAATACTTTTTTATGTGTAACTTGGAAAGGGTTCAAAGAAATGGGTGGCATTGCTATAAAAAAACTCCATTCTCATCTATTTAAATTTGTGAATGAGGTTCCTCAATGCTTATATCTATAAAAGAAAAGAAAAATAGGAACAAAGTTGATGTTGAACCCTGTCTTCCAGCAGTAAGAGTAATCCACAGAAACATGAACTAAAAATGGCCCCATACACTTTAGAGCTGTGTTTCCAATAAAAATGTACTTCTCATGCTTAATAATTATTGATTAAAATTGTTGTGGCCAGGTCCAGTGGCTCATGCCTGTAATCCCAGCACTTTGGGAGGCCAAGGCAGGCAGACCACTTGAGGTCAGCAGTTCGAGACCAGCCTGGCCAACAAGGTGAAACCCTGTCTCTACTAAGAATACAAAAATTAGCCAGGTGTGGTGATATGCACCTGTAATCCCAGCTACTTGGGAGGCTAAAGCAGGAGATCGCTTGAACCTGCGAGGCAGAGGTTGCGGTGAGCTAAGATCACGTCACTGCACTCCAGCCTGGGCAACAGAGCGAGACTCCATCTCAAAAAAAAAGTTACATTTATGTTGATTGTCTAGTAATATAACTTATAAATAAATAATCTGTAAAGCTATTTTAATTCAGAAGAAACGTGTTAACATTTTAGAGCATTGTGGTGACAAAATTAAAAATTATTTCAAGTTTAACATGTGTATCTGATTATTTGCTGCAAGGAAGTATGACAAGATGATCTATATAAACACTTTCAGAATACAAAATATTAGAATAAAAATCTGTGGAGGAAGAGGAATGGACTTACATGTTCAAAAAGAAAAGGGAATGATGTATAGCCTTCAACTGTTAAGGAGCTTGTCTTCATGTTTTTTATGTTAAGGAGCTTGTCTTCATGTTTTTCAGAGGAATTATGCTGTCAAATTGATATGAGCCCTATGGTATGATAAATATAACTTAATGAAGTTGTTATTTTTAAAAAGAAAACTCCTAGGGCAGTAAGATTCCAAAAGTAATGTAAGATTTCTTCTAAAATATTTACAAAATGCCACAATTGCATTCTCTCCAGTATTTTAATTTATGATGTAAAAGTTTAGATGTCAATTTTAAAACATGTCAGGAATTATGTTGAGCAACAAACGTTGAAGACCACAGAGGTAGAATATGAAGGACGAGG
>NC_045445.1:35933070-35946266 GCF_002776525.5 Piliocolobus tephrosceles | reverse complement strand
CACTGCAACCTCCGCCTCCCAGGTTCAAGTGATTCTCCTGCCTCAGCCTCCTGTGTAGCTGGGATTACAGACTCCCGCCACCACACCCGGCTAATTTTTGTATTTTTAGTAGAGACAGGATTTCACCATGTTGGCCAGGCTGGTCCTCGAACTCCTGACCTCAGGCGATCTGCCCGCCTTGGCCTCCCAAAGTGCAGAGATTATTACAGGCGTGAGCCACCACACTCAGCCTTCATGCATTGTTCTGAGAGCAATGGGCTGCTCTCATGTGAAGAGTGGGGTGGGCAGAGGGTGTCAAGAATGGGTAAGACCAGAGGCTGAGCAAGCAGCTAGGAAAATGGGCAGTAATCCAGGCAAGAAATGATAGTGTCCTGGACCAGAGTGGTAGAAGTTGGAGGACAATTCCTTCCCAGGATTAGTTTGAGGATAAAATCTTGGGTATGAAAAGGATTGAGTGGGGCACAACTGGAAATTGCTAGTGCTGTTATTAAATACAAACCTCATAAAGCAATATGACAGCTTATATTGCTAAACCAAATTGCAAATCAACAAGAAAAGACAGCTGTCAGATACACTAACAACAATGCAGTACATCATTTGGAAGGTCATCATTATTCATTAAAAAGGTACCGGCCAGCCCGGCATGGTGACTCACGCCTGTAATCCCAGCAGTTTGGGAGGCCGAGGCGGGAGGATCATGAGGTCAGGAGATCGAGACTATCCTGGCTAACATGGTGAAACCCCCGTCTCCACTAAAAAAATACAAAAAAAAATAGCTGGGCGTGGTGGTGGGCGCCTGTAGTCCCAGCTACTCGGGGGGCTGAGGCAAGAGAATGGCGTAAACCTGGGAGGCTGAGCTTGCAGTAAGCCGAGATTGCGCCACTGCACTCAAGCCTGGGTGACAGAGTGAGACTCTGTCTCACAATAAAAAAAAAAAAAAAAAAAGGTACCAAAATCCTCCCAACTCCATCAGCAGGTAAAAAGACATTTCAGGTCTTTTATTTAAACTGGTGTACACTACTTAGGACAGTAACTTCTGAATTTACACCTAGAGGGCCTGTGTATTGTAGACCTTAAGCTGGGGCTCCCCAACTGCTGGGCCACGGACTGGTAATGTCCATGGCCTATTAGGAACCGACCGCACAGCAGGAGGTGAGCAGCAGGCTGGTGAGCATTTTACCGCCTGAGCGCTACCTCCTGTCAGATCAACAGTGGAATTAGGTTCTCATAGGGGCATTAACCCTATTGTGAACTGTGCATTTGAGGGACCTAGGTTGCACACTCCTTATGAGAATCTAATGCCTGATGATCTGAGGTGGAACAATTTCATCCCAAAATCATTCCCCACCCCACCCTACCATCCATGGAAGAATTGTCTTCCACGAAACTGGTGCCTGGTGCCAAAAAGGTTAGGGACCACTGTGTTAAGCAATTATCTCTTATAACCCTGTCCCACATTCAGAACTGCATAAAAATTCATTTGAAGTCACAGAACCATCACTTGGATCAAGTCTATCCCCCTCAACTTCCATTTCTTTGGATGACAGTTTTTTGTTGATCACTTTTTCTTTCAAAAATTTTGAAAATAATTGGGAATGAAGTGAGATGTATGATATTTTGAAATAACTACTAACTGTCCATCCCCATTCCTGAAAGTGAAGTTCTGAAAAATATATATATTATATATGTAAATATGTTTATATATAAAATATAAGGTGAAAAATATTACAAAAATTAAGTCAATTCTTATGAATTAAAATGGGCTTTTTAATAGAAAATGTTTTTAAAATTTCTTTAAAATGATGCTGCATATCAGGGAGTAGAGTGTGTTCTGGCTCTGCCATTAGCTTTATGACTTTGGGCAAATAGCGTCCCCCTCCCTGGGCCTCAGTTTCCCTATCTGCAAAATAAGGGATTGGACACAAAGATATTTCAATCCTTCCAACTCTAACTGTGGTGATTTCACCACCTAATTTACCTATAGCTGTTTCTTTTTCCCTCTAGGCTTGCTGTGTGTAGGCCATTGTATAATTTCATTTCACGTCCACTAGAGGGTGGCCAGGGAAAGGAGATGAGGCTCAAACCAGCTATTTGTATTCTTCGCCGGCAAAAACAAAAAATAATGTTGGCAGAAGAAATTGATATTACATGGACAAGAATAAAACTGGGATTTCAGTTGGTTTCATTTGTCTTAGCCATTATGCTCCTATGTTATACAAAGGAATTATGAGAGAGGTGTTTTACAAAATTTTCTTTTTAATTAATATAAGGAAATCAAGGACAGTTGACCATCCATATCCTCAGGTTCTGCATCCATGGATTAAACCAACCTCAGATCAAAAATATTCTAAAATAAAATGAAAAAATGACAATAAATAATAAAAAGTAATACAAATGTTTAACAATAGAGTATATCTACATAGCATTTACATTGTATTAGGTATTATAAGTAATCTAGTGATGATTTAAAGTATACGGGAAGGCCGGGCCCGGTGGCTCATGCCTATAATCCCAGCACTCTGGGAGGTCAAGGTGGGCAGATCACTTGAAGCTAGGACTTTGAGACCAGCCTGGCCAACTTGTTGAAACCCTGTCTCTACTAAAAATACAAAAAGTAGTCGGGCGTGGTGGTACGCGCCTGTGATCCCAGCTACTCGGAAGGCTGAGGGAGGAGAAGTGCTTGAACCCGGAAGGTAGAGGTTGCAGTGAGCTGAGATCATTCCACTGCACTCCAGCTTGGGTAATAGAATGAGACTGTGCCTCGGAAAAAATACATATACAGGAAGGTGTACGTAGGTTATACAAATACTACACCATTTTATATACGAGACATGAGCATCCACGAATTTTGGTGCCCATGAGGGTCCTAGAAACAATTCCCTTTGGATACCGAGGGACAACTGTATATACTTGCCTCCTCCAGACTGTATGTCCCCAACTAATAAATCCAGTCTCTACTAAATCAATCTTCGAGCACACCCCTTTCCCATTCTTTGTACTGGAATTTCCAGTCAAGAATTCTGATCAGGAACCTTCACTGATTCCGATTTGCTAGCCACAGAAAATTCTAGCTCTCTGGCCAACTTTCTGACCAATTTTGTTTCCCGTTACTTCCCAGAAAATATCCTGTACCTGAAAGACAGCTTTTCATTAAGATCTCACAAACGTAGCCTTGGTGTTTTCAGGACTGACCTACTGT
The DNA here is from genome assembly GCF_002776525.5 of Piliocolobus tephrosceles. Lineage (NCBI taxonomy): Eukaryota > Metazoa > Chordata > Mammalia > Primates > Cercopithecidae > Piliocolobus > Piliocolobus tephrosceles. The sequence continues at coordinate 35,943,067 of NC_045445.1, read as the reverse complement.
GTTGTGATAAAGCTGTAAGCTGGAGTCGAAAGATCTTATTGTACCAGAGCTTGTTAGAGAATGGCTGATTCCAGGGCTGGGCAAGGTAAGCACAAGGTGAGCCTGGAGCATACTTTTATGCTAGAAGTTAAGGAAGTGCTCAAAATAAATGATGGTGGTATGTCACAAGGACAGGTACCACCTTGAAGGGACCATGGGCCAAATCTGGGAAAATTGAGATTCAAAATAATTAAATACAGTAATGAATTTGGACAAGTTAAAAAAATAGTAAAGATATAAGTTCATACCAATAATAGATTAAAAAATAGCTAAATAAATAAAATGAAGAAGGGAGAGAACTTTATAGTAGAATTCAATTGTGAATGTGGAAGAAGTGCTAGAGTTGGAAAATCAATATTTTGCAACCATCATAGTAAACATTGGTTCAGACAAGAGTCATCAATGGATTTAGATGAGAAGTAGGCTATTTGCATGTTCTTAAAGTATTACCCCACTGGCCAGGCATGGTGGCTCACGCCTGTAATCCCAGAACTTTAGGAGGCCGAGGCGGGTGGATCAACTGAGGTCAGGAGTTCAAGACCAGCCTGGTCAACATGGCGAAACCCTGTCTCTACTAAAATATACAAAAATTAGCCAGGCGTGGTGGCGGGTGCCTGTAATCCCAGCTACTCAGGAGGCTGAGGCAGGAGTATCACTTCAACCGGGGAGGCAAGGGTTGCAATGAGCTGAGATCACGCCATTGCACTCCAGCCTGGGCAACAGGAGCGAAACTCTGTCTCAAAAAAAAAAAAGTATTACCCCACTGACTTCTTGTTAATTGCATAGCAAAAGGAATAACTATACAGTCAAGAAACTGGACATCACCTTGACCAAATGATCAAAATTAATATCACCAGTGGGACAGATGGATAACATGTGCCTTTGGTTTAACACTCTGAGAAAGACCCAGAAACATTTGTGTAGTATTCTAGCTGAGAATGTATCACCTGAATCTAATCAGGAGGAAACACCAAAGAAACTCCAAATAAGAAACACTATTAAAAAAAAAAAAAAAAACGAGGACTATATTCTATCTCTCTTTCTCTCTCTCTTTTTTTTTAGATGGAGTCTCACTCTGTCACCTAGGCTGAAGTGCAATGGTGCCATCCTGCAACCTCTGCCTCCTGGGTTCAAGTGATTCTCCTGCCTCAGCCTCCTGAGTAGCTGGGATTACAGGCACCCGCCACCGCGCCCAGCTAATTTTTGTATTTTTAGTAGAGACGGGGCTTTGTCATGTTAACCAAGCTGATCTTGAACTCCTGACCTCAGGTGATCTGCCCACCTCGGCCTCCCAAAGTGCTGGGATTACAGGCGTGAGTCACTGTGCCTGGCCTATATTCTTAAAAAACAGTGATGTTATAAAAGACAAAGCTGTCCTGGTGGAGTGCCTTATGCCTGTAATTCTAGCCCTTTGGGAGGCTGAAGCGAGAGGATCACTTGAGGCCCAGAGTTCAAGAGCAGCCTGGACAACATAGCAGGATTCCTACTCTACAATAATAATAATAATATTAAAAATAATTTTAAAAAAGACAAAGCCTGGGCATGATGGCTCATAGCTGTACTCCCAGCACTTTGGGAGGCCAAGATGGGAGGATTACTTGAGCCCAGGAGTTTGAGACCACCCTGGGCAACATAGCGAGACTTCTACAAATAATTTAAAAATTAGCCAGGCATGGTGGTGCGCACCTGTGGTCCCAGCTACTCACAATGTTGAGGCAGGAGGATCAGTTGAACCTGGGTGGTCGAAGTTGCAGTGAGCCATGATTGCACCACTGCACTTCAGCTAAGACCCCATTTCAAAAAACAACAACAACAAAAAGACAAAGACTGTAGAAATGTGTCCAGATTTAAGGAGATTAAAGCAACATGACAAATAATGCATACCAGATCCTAGATTGGATCTTGGAGAGGGGAGATGATGCTATAAAGGACATTATTGGATCAACTGATAAAATGGAAACATGGACAGTAGATAAGAAAAAATTATTATATCAATATTAAAATTGAAGTTAACTGTACTGTGGTTATGTAAAATAATATTGCTAGTCTTCAAAATATACAGGCAGGAGGATTGCTTGAGTTCAGGAGGTCGAAGCTGCAGTGAGCCATGTTTGCACCACTGCACACCAGCCTGGGCGACTTAAGTCTTTAGGGGTCATAAATCATGAAACTTACTCTCAAATAGATGGATACAGAGAGAGAGCGCATGCTCAAATGAGCCATAATGGTAATAATAGCTGAATCTGAGTAAAGAGAGTATATGGGGTTCTTCGTAGTGTTTTTGTTTGTTTGTTTGTTTTGTTTGTTTTTTTGAGACGGAGTCTCCCTCTGTTGCTCAGGCTGGAGTGCAGTGGTGCAAACTCAGCTCACTGCAACCTCCGCCTCCGGGGTTCAAGTGATTCTCCTGCCTCAGCCTCCTGAGTAGCTGGGATTACAGGCGCCTGCCACCACACCGGGCTGATCTTGTGTATTTTTACCAGAGATGCGGTTTTGCCATGTTGGACAGGCTGGTCTTGAACTCCTGTCCTCAGGTGATCCACCTGCCTCAGTCTCCCAAAGTGCTGGGATTACAGGGGTGAGCCACTGTGTCCAGCCCTCTTCTTTTCTTTTCTTCAATTTTATTTTTTGAGACAGGATCTCACTCTATGGCCCAGGCTGAAGTGCAGTGGTGCAATCTCAGCTCACTGCAGCCTCGGCCTCCCAAGTGATGCTCCCACCTCAGCTTCCTGAGTAGCCGGGACTAAAGGCGCACACCAGCACGCCTGGCTAATATTTTGCTTTTTTGTAGAGACAAGATTTCACCATGTTGCCCAGGCTGGTCTCAAACTTCTGGGTTCAAGCAATCTGCCTGCCTTGGCCTCCCAAAGTGCTGGGATTCCAGGCATGAGCCACTGCGCCTGGCCAGCCTGGTTTCTTAGGCTCAGGTTCAGGTCTGCTCCATTTCAGGACCCATGCCATCTCTCATTTCAGGACCCATGCCAGAAAGGAAGTAGGTACCTGTGGCATGCTTGTCTTTTAGTGGATAGCAGGAATACAAGATGCTTCTTAAAGCCTCTGCTCAGAACTGATACACTACCACTTTGGCCCATTGGTCAAAACAGGACACGTGGCCAAGCCCCAAATTCCTGGAATGGGGAAATATACTCCACCAACTCTACTGGGTGGGATGTACTACGAAGCTGCATAACAGAGAGTGCAGATGGATAATTCCCTAGGGAGAAGGAAGAACTGAGAATAATAATCCAATATTCTAGACACTCTTGTCCATACACCAGAGTAGAGTTGAGGTGGCTGTGAAGTCCTGTTTCCATTATTCTGATTATAATTATTCATGCATTTGTGGCTAACTTATTTAAGACCTATCTCTTGTACTGGATATGAGCTCCCTGAGGGCTGGGATAGTGTCAGGTTTTGCTCATCATTGAATCCCCCGCATCTAGGACGGTGCCTAGTATGTACCAGGCACTCAATAAATGTTGTTGAAATCATGGATGTATAAATGGATCCCTGTTTCTGTTAGAGTATTACATGACTCATCTCTCTTTCGAGAATCTCAGAGCATTTCACAGTTTTGTCAAAAATGTCCTGCAATCAGGAGACTCGTTTGAACCTGGGAGGCAGAGGTTGCAGTAAGCCAAGATCGCGCCACTGCACTCCAGCCTGGAAAAAAAAAAAAAAAAAAAAAAAAAAAAAAAAAAAACAAGGAAAAGGAAATGTCCTGCAATCACTTTGGAGAACAGAGGTCACACTAGGGTTTGTAACAAAATATTACAAAAGGACAAAAGTTTTTTAAGAGATTCTGGAAGAAGAACCTACACGCTAGAATTTAGGTGTGACTCTAAAATCATAGACGGTATCTGGAAAGCCTTGATAAGAAAGATCTCCCTAATGACACTTGATTCTGGTATCATCAGATAAAGTTGAATAGAAATACATCATCCAGTCTTGCACAAAAACTCCAGGACACAAACCAAGTAGGCAAAGGAGAAAAATGGATTACATGAGCTTTGAGAGGAAAAAAGAAATTATTACTGCCCATTTACTTAGTCATGGTGAATAAATCTTGAGTTGTTAAATAAAACGGATCTTATTCTCAGTTAACCCCCCTGGGGTCCCCTGAGCAATTGGAAAGAGATATTCTATGAAGAACCCAATCATTCAGATACTGGGAGGAATCAAATGCCTACCTAACAAAGAAGCAGAGGGATGCCCTTCTGCACTTCCCACATCTGTCCACAGAAGTGTCCCAAAGCACAAATGTATGAATGCGGTAAGCACACAATTTTGTTGAACTCACAGGTATTATTCCAAAAATCCATGCAAAGTTTGCTTCCTGCTCCATAACATACCCAAATGCGTTTTAATATAAAAATACTATTTAAAATTACTCATTGTCGGCAGGGCAAGGTGACTCATGCCTGTAACCCTAGCACTTTGGGAGACCAAGATGGGTGTATCACTTAAGGACAGGAATTCGAGACCATCCTGGCCAGCATAGTGAAACCCCATCTCTACTAAAAATACAAAAATTAGCTGAGTGTGGTGGCACACGCCTGTAATCCCAGCTACTCGGGAGGCTAAGGTGGGTGAATCGCTTAAGCCCAGGAGGTGAAGGTTGCAGTGAGCTAAGATCACACCACTGCACTCCAGCCTGGGGAACAGAGCGATACTCTGTCTCAAAAATAATAATAATAATAATAACAAAATTACTCATTGTCTAGTAAAATGGAAACTCCAGGAAGATGCACCTTGTTGCTTTACACACAACCCCCTTTCCCAGCCTGTTCTCTTCCCCAGGTTTACTTACCTCTGTTTGAGAAACAGACCTTTTTATCATTGTGCTGAAGCTGTTAACCGTATTATAATATTTAAATCAGTCTGGCTAGATTTTGCCACCTTATACAGGAAAGATTTCCAAAGGTGATGTCAGAAGGGAATCAAGGGGCTCTTTTGTAAGTGAAAACCAAAATGGAATCAATGAGAATGAGATTGCCCCAAGGGGATTTCAGTATTTCTCTAGAAACTCTTTTGCTCTTCTGCCCCTGTGGCCTAACTTGGGCGATCACTCTAAAACCTTATGCTTCTGGAATCCCCACCCCTACATAAATCACCCAGCCTGTTTGCGCAATAGAAATATTGGCCAGTGGAGTATAGGTCATCCAATAGGATTAGAGAAGAGGCTTCTTTTTCTGACTACAAGAGTAATTTTTACTCATTGTATAACAAATTTAAAAGTATAAAAAGGCAGGAAAAAAAAATAAGCTGGTGACCCAAATCCCTTTTTGGCATATTTTCTTCCAGCTTTTTTTCTTTTTTTTTTTTTTTTTTTTTTTCAGGATAATAGGATAATAGCGATTGTACCATATATATAATTTTTTTTTTTGGTAGGGGCAAGTCCTCACTCTGTCACCCAGGTTGGAGGGCAGTGGTATCATCAGGGCTCGCTGCAGCCTCGACCTCCTGGGCTCAAGCAGTCCTCCTACCTCAGCCTCCTGAGTAGCTGGAACCACAGGCGCTTGTCACCACACCCAGCTTATTTTTGTATTTGGTGAAGACTGGATTTCTCCACGTTGCCCAGGCTGGTCTCAGACTTTTGGCCTCAAGCAATCCTCCCACCTCGGCCTCTGAAAGTGCTGGGATTACAGGTGTGAGCCACGACACCTGGCTGACACAAGTAAATTTTTATCTTGGTATTGCCACTTTTAATATTACAGCATTTCCCATATCCTTAAATGCTTCTCTAATGATTCTGTTTAAAGACTATTCAGTTTCCTGATATCTAGCTGTATCATAATTTACTCAACCATTCTCTTAATGTTAGAGGTTTAAATTATTTCCAGTTTTTCAGTTTTCTATTAATAACACCGGCCAGGTGAGGTGGCTCACGTCTATAATCCCAGCACTTTGGGAGGCCAAGGTGGGCAGATCACCTGAGGTCAGGAGTTCGAAACCAGCCTGGCCAACATGACAAAAACCCGTCTCTACTAAAAACACAAAAAATATCTGGGCATGGTGACATGCGACTATAATCCCAGCTACACAGGAGGCTGAGGCAGGAGACTTGCTTGAACCCGGGAGGTAGAGGTTGCAGTGAGCCGAGATTGTATAACTGCACTCCAGCCTGGGTGACAGGGTAAGACTCCATTTCAAAAATCAATCAATAAATAAATAACACCTGGGCCAGGTGCGGTGGCTCACACCTATAATCCTATTACTTTGGGAGGCCGAGGTGGGTGGATCACTTGAGGTCAGGAGTTCAAGACCAGCCTGGCCAACATGGTGAAACCCTGTCTCTACTAAAAATACAAAAATTAGCTGGGCGTGGTGGCATGTGTCTGTAATCTCAGCTACTCGGGAGGCTGAAGCAGGAGAATCGTCTGAACCCAGTAGGCGGAGGCTGCACTGAGCCGAGATTGTGCCACTGCACTCCAGTCTGGGTGACAGAGCAAGACTCCATCTCAGAAAATAAGTAACACCTGGATGAACATCTTTGTGGACAAAATTTTGTCTGCACTATAGAGTGCACACTTAGGTAAATGTCTAAGACTGAAGACTCAAAGGATTTGCACGTTTTTTTTAGAGACAGGATCTTGCTCTGTCACCCAGACTAGAGTGTAGTAGCATGATCTCGGCTCATTACAACCTCTGCCTCCCAGGCTCAAGTGATCCTCCTTCCTCAGCCTCCAGAGTAGCTGGGACTATAGACTCACACCACCATACCTAGCTAATTTTCTTTAAAAAAAATTTTTTTTTGTAGAGACAGGGTCTCAGTATGTTGCCCAGGCCAATCTCAAACTCCTGGGCTCAAGCAATCCACCGGCCTTGGCCTCCTAAAGTGTTGGGAGCCACTGCGCCCAGCCGATTTGCACATTTTTAAGACTCTTGATACAACTGTCTATTAGGGTTTTTAGTCACAAGTAACAGAAGCTGACTCTGGGAGACTGAGCAGAGAAGTTGTTTACTAAAGGATATTGAGTCTTTCACAGAATTGTTGGAGGGACTGGATAATCAAGGCTAAGCTGCCAGAAATACCCCAAATCAGACCACAGAATAAGCTGATGGAAAAGATACTATAGCCTGTAATCCCAGCACTTTGTGAGGCTGAGGCTGGCAGATCACCTGAGGTCAAGAGTTCGAGACCAGCCTGGCCAACATGGTGAAACCCCGTCTCTACTAAAAATACAAAAAATTAGCCAGGCATGGTGGCAGGCACCTGTAATCCCAGCTACTCAGGAGACTGAGGCAGGAGAATTGCTTTAACCCGGGAGGCAGAGGTTGCAGTGAGCCGAGATCGCGCCACTGCACTCTGGCCTGGGTGGCAGATATGTAAATAGCACTCCCTAGACTTATACATATGTGGTAGCCCTGAACCCCACTCTAAAAAAAACCCACTGGCACTGTTGCCAGCACCCAAAATAGATGGCTCCCTCCTTTCATTACCTCTGTCAGCACAAAAGGAAGCTTCATGCAGAGCCTGGTTTAATCATCATCATCACTGCCTAATATAAGTTTCCTGAAAGCAAAGCCGAGACCACATGCTTGCAGGCTAGCTGAAAAGGACACTAAGAATTCGATATGAGCATTATAAACTTGGAATTTCCACAAATATAGGAAATAAATTTGCCAGATAAAATACAGGATATCTGGTTAAATCTGAATTTCAGATAAACAAGTAATAATTTTTAATATAAGTGTATCCCAAACATTTATGGGACATATAGTAAAAAATTATTTCTTGTTTATTTGAAATTCATACTTAACCAAGCATCCATGTTCCTATTTGCTAAATCTGGCAACCCTAATTGAAATGCTGTTCAAAAGATTATGGTCAGCTGTGCAGGAATATTTCAAACATCCACTACGCTATCGTATTGCTTTAGCTAAATGAAGCACCAAAAATGAACAGAAGTTTCTAATTCACTAATAGTCTTTAAAACGTTTGCTGGCCGGGTGTGGTGGCTCATGCATGTAATCCCAGCATTTTGGAAGGCTGAGACAGGCAGATCACTTGAGGCCAGGAGTTCGAGACCAGCCTGGGCAATGTGGTGAAACCCCAATACAAAAATTAGCTGAGTGTGGTGGCAGGCACGTATAGTCTCAGCTACTCGGGAGGCTGAGCCAGGAGAATCACTTGAACCTAGGAGGCAAAGGCTGCAGTGAGTTGAGGTTGTGCCATTGCACTCAAGCCTGGGTGACAGAGAGAGACTCTGTCTCAAAAAGAAAAAATATTTGCTAATTTGATAGGCAATAACTGATAGTGCTATTTATTTTCATTTACCTTTCTTTGATTTTTAGGGAGGTGGAACAGTTTTTCCAATCTTCATTAGTTTTATCTCCCTTTTGGTGAAGAGGTCTTTCATGTGATATACATTGGTCTATTGGAGTCTTTCTGTTTTAATTATCAAAGACAGCATTAGCCCCCTTACAATAAATATATTATCCATTTACACAGTTTATTGTCTATCTTTTAATTCATGATCCTTTTTTTACAGAAGTTTTATTTTACTTTTAAATATATATATTTATATTATGTGTGTGTGTGTGTGTGTGTGTGTGTGTGTGTGTGTGTGTGTGTATGACCTCCTGGCCAGGCTGGTCTTGAGTTCCTGAGCTCAGGTGATCCGTTTGCCTCAGCCTCCCAAAGTGCTGGGATTACAGGCATGAACCACCATGCCCGGCCTATTTTTTAAAAATATTTTGAATAGAAATGGAGCATCTCACTCTGTTGCCCAGGCTGGTCTCAAACTCCTGGTCTCAATCAGACCTCCTGCTTCAGCCTCCCAAAGTGCTGAAATTACAGGCATGAGCCACCGTGCCCAGCCACACAAAGGTTTTGTATGATCAAGTTTCTTGCTTTTCCCCCCACGTTTAGAACAATTTTACCTAGAGATCGGATAAATGTTTATTTATTTCAGTTTTCTATGTATGATTGATATTTTTATTTTACTTTTTTTTTTTTTAGACGAAGTCTTACTCTGTTGCCCGAGCCCGAGTGCAGTGGAGTGATCTTGGCTCACTGCAACCTCCACCTACTGGGTTCAAAAATTCTCCTGCCTCAGCCTCCCAAGTAGCTGCGATTACAGCCATGTACCACCATGCCCGGCTAATTTTTTGTATTTTTAGTAGAGACAGAGTTTCATTATGTTGGCCAGGCTGGTCTTGAACTGCTGACCTCATGATCCACCCACCTCGACCTCCCAAAGTGCTGGGATTGCAAGCATGAGCCACCACGCCCACCCTTTATTTTACCTTTTAATGTGCATGGAGGTTGGGTAATGATTAAATAGGCCTTTTCCTAATCGTTAGCTAACAAATTATCCTAGTAGGGTTTATTGAACAAACCAAGGGGTATCTTTTTCAAAACACTTGTCAATGTAGTGAGTTTCTCTCTTTCATTACCTAATAGCACTGAGCCCTTACAATTCCTTCTTTTAGCATATTCCTATGACCCTACCAATAGTAACATAAATCAAATTTGGACTCCATAATATTTACTCACTTTATACATTTAGATTCATAAGCAAAGACATTCAGAAGCTCTCTCTTAGCCAGGCGCAGTGGCACATGCCTGTATTCCCAGCTTCTTGAGAGGCTGAGGTGGGAGGGTAGCTTGAGCCCAGGAGTATGAGCTATTGAGAGGTGAAGCCAGCTGGACTTCCTGGGTCGAGTGGGGACTTGGAGAACTTTTCTGTCTAGCTAGAGGATTGGAAACACACCAATCGGCACTCTGTAAAAATGCACTAAGAGCGCTCTGTGTCTAGCTAAAGGATTGTAAATGCACCAATCAGCACCCTGTGAAAATGCACCAATCAGCACTCTGTGTCTAGCTAAAGGATTGTAAACGCACCAATCAGCACTCTGTAAAAACGCACCAATTAGCGCTCTGTGTCTAGCTAGAGGATTGTAAATGCACCAATCAGCACTCTGTACCAACACACCAGTCAGCACTCTGTGTCTA
>NC_045445.1:35932782-35933060 GCF_002776525.5 Piliocolobus tephrosceles | reverse complement strand
ACCAATCAGCACTCTGTACCAACACACCAGTCAGCACTCTGTGTCTACCTAGAGGATTGTAAATGCACCAATCACCACTTTGTGTCTAGCTAAAGGATTGTAAACGCACCAATCAGCACTCTGTAAAAACACACCAATCAGCAATTCTCTGTGTCTAGCTAGAGGATTGTAAATGCACCAATCAGCACTCTGTAACAATGCACCAGTCAGCCCTCTGTGTCTAGCTAGAGGATTGTTACAGAGTGCTGATTGGTGCATTTACTATCCTTTAGCTAGAC
>NC_045445.1:35873321-35887782 GCF_002776525.5 Piliocolobus tephrosceles | reverse complement strand
TCTGTGTCTAGCTAGAGGATTGTAAATGCACCGATCAGCACTCTGTAAAAACGCATCAATCAGCACTCTGTGTCTAGCTAGAGGATTGTAAATGCATCAATCAGCACTCTGTGTCTAGCTAGAGGATTGTAAATGCACCAATCAGCACTCTGTAAAAATGCACCAATCAGTGCTCTGTGTCTAGCTAAAGGATTGTAAATGCACCAATCAGCACTCTGTAAAAATGCACCAATCAGTGCTCTGTGTCTAGCTAAAGGATAGTAAATGCACCAATCAGCACGCTGTAAAATGGGCCAATCAGTGCTCTGTAAAATGGACAAATAAGGGAATAAAAGCTGGCCACCCCAGCCAGCAGCAGCAACCCGCTCAGGTTCACTTCCATGCTGTGGAAGCTTTGTTCTTTTGCTCTAAATCTTGCTGCTGCTCACTTTTTGGGTCCGTGCCACCTTTAAGAGCTGTAACATTCACTATGACGGTCCACGGCTTCATTCTTGAAGTCAGCAAGACCAAGAACCCACCAGAAGGAACCAACTCTGGACACACTATGATCCTGTCACTGCACTCCCACCTGGGAAACAGAGTGAGACCCCATCTCTTAAACACACACACACACACACACACACACACACACCTCTCTGTTTACTCCTGAGAACTATACCTGACATTCATGTGACTCAAATGATGATGGGATTACATCTTTGGGAACAAGATGACCTACATCTACATAGATGTAGACAACTAGATGAAAAATAAGAATAATTTCTCCCATAATTTTGATTTTCTCTAAAATAAATCTTTTATTATAATAAAATATTGTTGTTGTTGTTGATAATTCTTGTTTTTGAGACAGGGTCTCACTCTGCCACCCAGGCTGGAGTGCAGTGGCATTATCATAGCTCACAGCAGCCTTGAATTCCTGGGGTCAAGTGATCTTGCCACCTCAGCCTCCCAAGTAGCTGGGACTACAGGTGTATGCCACCATGCCTTACTGATTTTTTAATGTTTTATAGAGATAGGGCCTCACCATGTTGCCTAGGCTGATCTCGAACTCCCGGGCTCAAGTGAACCTCCCACTTTGGCCTCCCAGAGTGCTGTGATTACAGGCATGAGCCACTGTGCCTGGCCTATATATTATTTATGAATAAATGCATATGTAGGAAAAGTATACAACATTGCTTTTGGGGTACATAGACTTTAGGTAGTGATAACTTCTAAAGGAGTAGAGGACAGGATTGAGGAAAGGTGTAGAGGGACTTCAAGTGTATTGTTTTATTTCTTGAAAAACTCTGAAGTCCATATGACAAAATATAAAGATTTGTCAAAAAAAATTATTTTTTTGTAGACACATGGTCTTACTATGTTGCCAGGGCTGGTCTCTAATTCCTGGGCTCAAGCAATCCTCCAACCTCAGTCTTCCAAAGTGCTAGGATTACAGGCATGATCCAATGCTTCTGACTTCAGATGAGAAGATTTTTGTCAAGCAGTTATGAGAGGCCAAGTGGCAGGCAGCAAAGGATCAAGCGAGTAGCAAAAGGAGGGGAAGCAGTGGTAGAATATTCATTTTACAAGATGAACAATGAAAGGGAAAGGAGCTACTGTACAGTATTTATGAATAAATATATAGGTAGTAAGAGTATAAAAACCAGCAATGGGAAGTACAGACACTGACTTCATATGTGAATGTACATGTATGTGTATACGCATACATGCATGCACATTTGCACACATGCATGTGTGTATGAAATGTATATTTAGGCTGGGTGCCGTGGCTTTCACCTGTAATCCCAACATCTTAGGAGGTTGAGGCAGGCAGATCACTTCAGCCCAGAAGTTCGAGACCAGCCTGAACAACATGTTGAAACCCCATCACTACGAAATTAAAAAAAAAAAAAAAATAGCTGGGCATGGTGGCATGCAGCTATAGTCCCAGCTACTCAGGAGGTTGTGGGAAGATGGCTTGAGCTTGGGAGGCTGAGGTCGCAGTGAGCTGAGATCACCCCACTGCACTCCAGCTTGGACAACAGAGTGAGACTCTGTCCCAAAAAAAAAAAAAAAGCGTAAAGGAACATATTTTATTCATTCACAAACACTAACTAATAAACTTCAAAATCTGTCACAGTGAGCAAATATATATATGCACAAATATGATGTATACTTAATGATAGATATGTATATTATGCCTGTGTACAGTTTTACCTTGTGTGAAGAGGGAACCACGAAAGAACTAAGCATTTAGGATGATCTCCACCACAGAGTTTTTAAATGGACCACCATTCATGAGTGTGGAAAATGAAAATCTCAGAAAGCTTCTCGCCTAGAGTACTGTGAGGGGGAAAGAAGTCAAAAATATACCCGCTCTGGAGACATTTTCAGCCATTTCAAGAGAAAGATGAAACCAAAGTCAATAGCCCTTAAGGATAAGATGCAAAAAACAAACAAACAAACAAAAAAACCAAACCCTTTAAGAGGGAAACATTAAAAATTGCTCCCTAACTACTAGCGTAAAAGCAATGCAATGGCAAAGCCCTCGAGGTGGAGATCTTTTTTTGTTGCATGCACAAGTCAGGGAAAGAGCAAATGATGACGTGAAGTCACTGAGCTGGAGGAAGTCCAGAAAATGAAGTAAAGAACTGAGAAGATGAAATAGTTTCCACAGAATAATACACTAAGGAGCATTTCCCACATGTATTTGACCAAGGAACTCTTAAAATTATCGTATGTGACTGGAGTTCCACCCGGAACTCAAGATATAATGCTCATTTGAATGAAAGTAGACAACCAGGGCAGGGCTGGGTGCAATGGCTCATGCCTGTATCCCCATCACTTTGGGAGGCCAAGGTGGGTGGATTGCTTGAGCCTAGGAGTTCAAGACCAGCCTGGGCAACATAGGGAGGCCCCCCCCTGCCACCACATCTCTTAAATAAATAAATAGCCCAGCATGGTGACTCATGCCTGTAATCTCAGCACTCTGAGATGCTGAGGCGGGTGAATCACCTGAGGTCAGGAGTTCGAAACCAGCCTGGCCAACATAGTGAAACCCCGCCTCTACTGAAAATACAAACTTTAGATGGGCGTGGTGGCAGGCATCTGTAGTCCCAGCTACTCGGGTGGCTGAGGCAGGAGAATCGCTTGAACCCGGGACGCAGAGGTTGCAGTGAGCTGAGATCGCGCCATTGCACTCCAGCCTGTGCAACCGAGGTAGACTCCATCTCAAAAAAATAAAATACATACATACATACATACATGCATACATACATAGAAAGTAGACAACGAAAATGTTTTACTAGTGAACTAATTGCCACAAAAAACTGTTACAATTTGATTCACATGCTTGAAAAATTTCATAAGATATCAAAATACCTATAACATTACAACGATCGAAATATTTTTATTTTATCGAGAACAAATATAAAGTTCAGATATCTTGTATTTTTATGTTTTGTTATAAAATGTGGCATACATTAAGCAATGTTGAAACATGGGAGCAGTGTTTATGTCTTTTCATTACATACTTTCTTAATATTATGAACAATCGTCCTGAATGAAAATGTTATATAATGTAGCCATTCAACAAATATTTACTGAGTGCCTACTATATGCCAAACACTGTTCTAAGTGTTGTGGATATATACTGATGAACAAAACACACAGAAAGCTTTGCTCATATAGAGCTTATAATTTGCAGAGCTTATAAACACTAGTGTTTGTCTCTCCCCGTAAATTATAAGGGCGCTGTGGCTCACACCTGTAATCCCAGCAATTTGGGAGGCCAAGATGGGTGGATCACCTGAGGACGGGAGTTTGAGACCAACCTGACCAACATGGAGAAACCCCGCCTCTACTAAAAATGCAAAATTAGTGGGGCATGGTGGCTCATGCCTATAATCCCAGCTACATGGGAGGCTGAGGCAGGAGAATCGCTTGAACCTGGGAGGCGGAGGTTGCAGTGAGCCGAGATGGCACCTATGCACTCCAGCCTGGGCAACGAGAGCAGAACGCCATCTCAAAAATTAAAAAAAAAAAAAAAAAAAAAAATATATATATATATATATATGTAGTAAGTGCTATGGAGAGAAAACAAAACGGGGAAGAAAGAAAAATAGGTAGTCTCGGGGGTGGGCTACAATTTTAAATAGGATGTAAAGGGAAGCCCTCACTGAAAAGGTGACATTTGAGCAAAGGCTGGAAGGAGGAGAGAAAGATAACCACTCTTCTGTCTAGGGTAACAGCATTCCAGACAGAGGGGACAGCAAGTGCAAATGCCTTGGGGCTGAAGCATGCCTGGCATGTTTGAGAAGGAGCAAGGAGGCTGGTAAACCTGATGTGAGTGAGCGAGGGGAGAATAGAGATGAGAGTGGAGAGGTCACCGGAGGCGAGGGTGTGGAATCATTGTAAGGACTTCGGCTTTTGCGGAGTGAAATGAGGAGCCAGAGGACAGTTCAGAGCAGACTGCTGTGATCTGACTTCCATTTTAACAGAATCACTCTGGCTGCTGTGTTTCAAACACTGAAGGGGCCAAGGGTGTAAGCAAGGAGACCATTTAGGAGGCCAGTACATTCTTAGTAAGAGAGGATCCATCATCTTAGTAAGAGATGTTAGTGCTTTGGACCAGGGTATTAATGGAAGTGGTGAGAAGTGGTCTTTTTTTTTTTTTTTTTTTTGAGGCGGAGTCTTGCTCTGTCGCCCGGACTGGAGTGCAGTGGCGGGATCTCAGCTCACTGCAAGCTCCGCCTCCCGGGTTTACGCCATTCTCCTGCCTCAGCCTCCCGAGTAGCTGAGACTACAGGCGGCCGCCACCTCGCCCAGCTAGTTTTTGTATTTTTAGTAGAGACGGGGTTTCACCGTGTTAGCCAGGATGGTCTCGATCTCCTGACCTCGTGATCCGCCCGTCTCGGCCTCCCAAAGTGCTGGGATTACAGGCTTGAGCCACCGTGCCCGGCCTGAGAAGTGGTCTTATATTTTGAAGGTAGGGCCACCAGAATGTGCTGAAGGATTGGATGCAGGATGTGAGAGAAGGAGGAGTCGGATGGCTCCAAGGTTTTGGGCCTGAGCAACCTGAAAAATGGAGTTGCCATTAATTGAGATGTGTAAGCCTCTGAAAGGTTTCTTGGGGGAAGATGGGTAGCTTCATTTTGGACATACTACACACACGCACACACACACATATATAAAAGATATATATTATAAATATCACACATACATATATATGTTTGAGACAGAGTCTCGCTTCCTCACCCAGGCTGGAGTACAGTGGAGCGATCTCAGCTCACTGCAACCTCTGCCTCCCTGCTTCAAGCTATGCTCGTGCCTCAGCCTCTGGAGTAGCTGGGATTACAGGCACGGGCCACCATGCCCGGCTAATTGTTTTTGTATTTTTAGTAGAGACGGGGTTTTGCCATGTTGCCCAGGCTGGTCTCAAACTCCTGCCCTCAAGTGATCTGGCCACCTCAGCCTCCCAAAGTGCTGGGATTACAGGCGTGAGCCACCACGCCTGGCCCTGGACATACTAAATTTTAGATGCCTATAATAAATGCAGGTAGGGATGTTGAGCAGACAGTTGGATGAATGAGTCTGCAGTTCAGGGGAGAGATCTAGGTTGGAAAAGTAAATGTCGACCTTGTCAGCATACTTGCTATCTGATACAGTAGCCACCAGTCACATGTGACTATTGGGCACCTGAAATGTGGCTAGTCTGAAATGAGGCATGCTATGAGTGTAAAATATTCACTGGATGTCAAAGACAATACAGAAAAAAAGCAGTGAAATATTTTATTAATAATTTTTTAATACTGATCACATGTTGAAATGATATTTTTGGCTATACTGGATTAAATAAAATACATTATTAAAACTGATTTCACGTGTTCCTTTTTACTTGTTGAATGTGGCTAGTAAAATATTTAAAATTATATATGTGGCTCACATTGTATTTCCATTGGACCATGCAAGGGAGTGAGAAGAGTGGCTAGAGAAGAGGTCCGAAAATTGAGGTCTCATTGACAAGAAATACACAATATATATACACACCTCATACGCATATATAAACACATATATACACACATACACATTCAACTTTATTGCGCTTTAATTGTAAAAGATAACACACATTCATTTTATATATGTATATATGTGTGTGTATATATATTCACACATATATATGTATATATTCATGTTACCACTACCCCACTATATTTTGTTTTAATTGCAGCTTAAAATGAGTAAACCATTTTGAATAGATTCATTGGAGCAAAGAGAGGAACACAAATCCCCTGTTTTACAATATTTAGGCACTCTTTAATTCGGCTGTTTCAGAAATCATTATTATTTCATTTTAGATACCTCACCTCCTGAGTTTTTAGAAATCAAAGGCTCTCATCGTTTACATTTTCTTGGAATTATTCTGACTCTGTTTTGTTAGTTTCAGACACAGTTTGAGCCCCATAATAGTGGTTTTTGTTTATAACTTTTCTTGAAAATTTGTTTTGGCCGGGCGTGCTGGCTCACACCTATAATCCCAGTACTTTGGGAGGCCGAGGCCGAGGCAGGTGGATCACGAGGTCAGGAGATCGAGACCAGCCTGGCTAACACGGTGAAACACTGTCTCTACTAAAAATATAAAAATTAACCACGCCTGGCTATTTTTTTTTTGTATTTTTAGTAGAGACGGGGTTTCAACATGTTAGCCAGGATGGTCTCGATCTCCTGACCTCGTGAGCCACCTGCCTTGGCCTCCCAAAGTGCTGGGATTACAGGCGTGAGCCACCGCGCCTGGCCATTTTGTATTTTTAAAATGTGTGCTATGATCATCATTTGTGAACATATATTCATTGGAACTTTCTCTTTGGAAATTCTTTGAGGCCTAGGTTTAAAGTGTATTTGTCCAGAGAAGAGTTGCACTTAACCCGGCTAGTAACTGGGGAATACTGTCAATCCAAAGTGATTTTAGGCCTGATTTCCAGTGTGAAATGTCTTGATCATACAGATAATGTGGAAGTTGAACCTAGACCTACCTGAGTACAAGTTTGGGGTTATGAAGCTTTCAAGGACTTTTTTTTTTTCCTTCTTTTTTTTTTTTTTCTCTACTTCACAGAGCTAAAACTGAGGCAGGCACATACCTCTACCATCTGCCTCTGAGTGGTAGTTTTACCCCCTGTTCATCCATTACCATATGGGGGTCTGACTTTAACCAGAGAAGAAAGGGGATGGTGTGTGTCTGATCCAATTTATAATCTTGCTTGGGCCCTGGGAGTTGTCTCCTTTACCCCATGCACTTGAGTGATCCATTAAAACTACTTTCTAGGGGCCAGGCACGGTGGCTCACGCCCGTAATCCCAGCACTTTGGGAGGCTGAGGCAGGTGGATCACCTGAGGTCGGGAGTTCAAGACCAGCCTGACCAACATGGAGAAACCCCGTCTCTACTAAAAATACAAAATTAGCCGGGGTGGTGGTGCATGCCTGTAATCCCAGCTACTCGGGAGGCTGAGGCAGGAGAATTGCTTGAACCGGGAGGTGGAGCTTGCAGTGAGCCGAGATCCCGCCACTGCACTCCAGCCTGGGCAACAGAGCGAGACTCCGTCTCTACCAAAAAAAAAAGAAGAAAAGAAAAAAAAATTTCTAATGTATTTTTTTGGAGATAGAGTCTCTAGAGTCTCACTCTGTCACCCAGGCTAGAGGGCAGTGGTACAATCATAGCTCACTGCAGCCTCCAACTCCTGTGCTCAAGCATTCCTCCCACCTCAGCCTCACAAGTAGCTGGGGCTACAGGTGCACACCACCACACCTGACTTATAACTCTTCTTTCAACCAGACATCTCTGGGGAATGAAAATAATGAGTTTATATAGCACAGGGCCCCTTGTATAGGGTTCAACAGACTGTCTCTACACAATTTTTTTTTTTTTAAACAGAGTTTCGCTCTTGTTGCCCAGGCTGGAGTGCAATGGCATTATCTCGGCTCACTGCAACCTCCGCCTCCTGGGTTCAAGCAATTCTCCTGCCTCAGTCTCTGGAGTAGCTGGGATTACAGGCGCCCGCCACTATGCCTGGCTAATTTTTGGTATTTTTAGTAGAGATGGGTTTTCACCATGTTGGCCAGGCTGGTCTCGAACTCCTGACCTCAAGTGACCCACCCACCTCAGCCTCCCAAAGCGCTGGGATTACGGGCATGAGCCACCGCTCCCGGCCTCTACACATCTTTATACATCTCCAGGGGAGTGCCTTTCACATAGTCTATGATGTGATTGGCATCTCCAGAATTGTTCCATGTGGCAACACTTACCAACACAGCATCATACTGAGATATATTGTCCTCCCCAGTGATGGCAGTTTCCGTGACATTATTCAAATTATGTACTAAACACATGTACCACCAGGGTTGCATTGATTTTCTATTATGTTTTCATTCTCCTGGTGATCTTTTATAGACTTTCAGTAGTCTTTGGCCATGGCACGCCATTTTAAAAGGCAGATAATCAGATAATAACTATAGAAATGTATTCCCTTAGACTTCATCATTCCCAACACACTCTGGCTTCTTGGCAGTCTCTCCCCTCCCCTGTCTTTATCCGCTCCAAAGCAGCACACATGGGCAGTTTATTGGGGCATGATTAATCTTTGGACTTTTAGTGTAAGGAAATTTCTGGAAACAGACAATATATATCATATTGCTACAGTTTTACAAGCACAACTTCTCTCTTTACTCTTAATTATGGAAATTTTAACATACAACATACACAAAAGCAGAAAGAATGGCATAATTAATTCTCATGCACCCATCATTCAGCTTCCACAATTATTAGCTTTTTGCTAACGTTGTTTCATCTACCACCACCCCACCTTTTTTTTTTTTTAACCGGGTCTTGCTCTGTCACCCAGGCTGGAATGCAGTGGCATAATCATGGCTCATTGCACCCTCAACCTTCCAGGCTCAAGCAATCCTCCCACCTCAGCCTCCCAGGTAGCTGGAACTATAGGCACATGCCCCCGCACCCATCTAATTTTTTTTTTTTTTTTTTTGAGACAGAGTTTCGCTTTTGTTGCCCAGGCTGGAGTGCAATGGCGCGATTTTGGCTCACTGCAATCTCCGCCTCCAGGGTTCAAGCGATTCCTGCCTCAACCTACCGAGTAACTGGGATTACATGTGACCACCACCACGCCTGGCTAATTTTTTCTATTTTTAGTAGAGACGGAGTTTCACCATGTTGGCCAGGCTGGTCTCAAACTCCTGACCTCAGGTGATCCACCTGCCTCAGCCTCCCAAAGTGCTGGGATTACAGGAGTGAGCCACCGCACCCAGCCTACACTCATCTAATTTTTTTTTTTTTTTTTGGAGAGACAGGGGTCTCCCTATGTTGCCCAGGCTGGTCTCGAACTCCTGGGCTTGAGCGATCTTCCCATCTTGGCCACCCAAGGTGCCAGGATTATAGACTTGAGCCACACCCTGCACAGTCTTTTTATTCTTTCTTTTTTTGAGACATGGTCTCACTCTGTCTGTCACCCAGGCTGAAGTACAGTGATGCGATCATAGCTCACCGCAGCCTCTACCTCCTGGGCTCAAGTGATCCTCCCACCTCAGCCTCCCAAGTAGCTGGGACTACAGGCACTCACCACCTTACCTATCTAATTCTTTTTAAATTATTTTTTGTGGAGCAGGAGGTCTCCATATGTTGTCCAGGCTGGTATTGTAGTTTTTAAATTGAGCTGGAATTTGCATAACATACAGTTCACCATTTAAAAGTGCACAGTTCAGTGGCATTTCGTGTATTGAAAATGCAGTGCAACCACTACCTCTCTCTGGTTTCAAGTGTTTGCATTCACCCCAGAAGAATATCCTGTACCTATTAAGTAATTACTCTTTATTTCCCCCTATCCCTGACCCCCGGCAACCACTGATATGCTTTCTGTCTCTATACATTTGCCTATTCTGGGCATTTTATAAGAAAGGAATCATACAGTATGTGACTTTTTGTCTCTGGCTTTTTTCATTTAGCATTTTTTAGAGGTTCATTCAAGTTGTAGCATGTATCAGTCATGCATTCCAATTTATGGCTGAATAATATTTCAAAATATAGATGAACCACAATTTATTTTTCCACTCATCCATTGATGGACATTTGGGCCGTTTCCACCTTTTGACTATTATGAATAATCCTGCTATAAACATTTGCGTACAAGTTTCTGTGCAGACATATGTTTTCATTTCTCTTGGAAATATACCTAGAAGTGAAGTTGCTAAATCATATGGTAATTCTATACTTAACTTTCTGAGGAACTGCCAAACTCTATTCCACAGCAGCTGCACCATTTCACATTCCCACCAACAATATACAAGGGTTCCCATTTCTGTACATGTGACCAACACTTGTTATTTTCTCTCTGTGTTTCTCTTTCTGTGTGTGCGTGTGTGTGTGTGTGTATTATAGCCATCCTAGTGGGTGTGAAGTGGTATCTCATGGTTTTGATTTCCATTTACCTAATTACTAAAGATACTGAGCATTTTTTTTTTTTTTTTTTTTTGAGATAGAGTGAAGCTCTGTCACCCAGGCTGGAGTGCAGTGGCCCCATCTCAGCTCACTGCAACCTCCACCTCCCGGGTTCAAGTGATTCTCCTTCCTCAGGCTCCCGAGTAGCTGGGACTACAGGCGCATGCCACCACGCCAGGCTAATTTTTGTATTTTTAGTAGAGACGGGATTTTGCCATGTTGGCCAGGCTGGCCTCGAGCTCCTTGCCTCAAGTGATCTGTCCACCTCAGCCTCCCAAAGTGCTGGGATTACAGGCATGAGCCACTGCGCCCAGCCTAGCATTTTCTCATGTGCCTATTCATCATTTGTATATCTCCTCTGGAGAAATGCCTGTTCAATTCCTCTACCTATGTTTTTGTTTTGTTTTGTTTTCTTTGAGACAGAGCCCCAGTCTGTCACGAGGCTGGAGTGCATTGGCGCGATCTCAGCCCACTGCAATCTCTGCCTCCCAGGTTCAAGGGATTCTCCTGCCTCAGCCTACCGAGTAGCTGGGACTACAGGCACGCACCACCACACCCAGCTAAGTTTTGTATTTGTAGTAGAGACAGGGTTTCACCATGTTGGCCAGGATGGTCTCCATCTCTTGAACTCGTGATCAACCCAAAGTGCTGGGATTACAGGCGTGAGCCACCACACCTGGCCTTTCTTTTCTTTTCTTTTTTTGAGAGCGGGTCTCACTCTGTCACCCAGGCTGGAGTACAAGGGCACGATCATAGTTTACTGCGGCCTCAACCTACCAGACTCAAATGATTCTTCCACCTCAGCCTCCTGAATAGCTGCTCTACCCATTTTTAAATTGGATGATTGGCCCTTTTCTTATTGAATTGTAAGAGTTCTTTACATATTCTGAATACTAGACTCTTATCAGAATTATGTTTCCCATTCTGCAGGTTGACGTCTCACTTTATTTATAATGTCCTTTGATGTACAAAAGTTTTAAATTTTGATGAAGTCCAATTTATCTATTTTTTTCTTTTGGTGCTTATGCTTTTGGTGTCAAATTTAATAATTCATTGCCAAATCTGAGGTCATAAAGATATATCTCTATGTTTTCCTCTAAGAGTTTTATCATTTCAGATCATATATTTGTTTGTTTATTTATTTTTATTTTATTTATTTATTTTTTGAGACAGAGTGTTGGTCTGTCACCCAGGCTGGAGTGCAGTGGCGTGATCTCGGCCCACTGCAACCTCTGCCTCCCAGGTTCAATTGATTCTCCTCCCTCAGCCTCCTGAGTAGCTGGAAACACAGGTGCCTGCCACCACACCTGAATAATTTTTTGTATTTTTGGTAGAGATTTCACCATGTTGGACAGGCTAGTCTCAAACTCCTGACCTCAAGTGATCCACCTGTCTTGGCCTCCCAAAGTGCTGGGATTACAGGTGTGAGCCACCACACTCAGCCTCAGCTATTATATTTAGATCATTGATCCATTTTCAATTAATTTTTGTATATGGAGTGAGATAGGGATCCAACTTTATTATTTTGCATGTGGTTTTCCAGTTGTCCCAGCACCATTTGGTGGGGGAAGAGACGCTTCTTTCCCCCATTGTATGGTCTTGACACTTTCTGTAATATTTTAAAGCAAATCCTAGACATCATGTTGTTTCATCTGTAAACACTTCAGCGTTGATCTCAAATCGATAAAGACTTCATTTATTTATTTTGAGACAGGGTCTCACTCTGTCACCCAGCACAATCATGGCTCACTGCAGCCTCAACCTCCCAGGCTCAAGTGATCCTCTCACCTCAGCCTCCTGAGTAGCTGAGACCACAGGCATGCACCATCATGCCCAGCTAATTTTTGTATTTTTTTGTAGAGACAAAGTCTCGCTATGTTGCCCAGCTGGTCCTGAACTCCTGTCCTCAAGGGATCCTCCTGCCTTGGTCTCTCAAAGTGCTGGGATTACAGGTGTGAGCCACCACGCCTGGCCAGTTTCATCTCTTGGTGTTTTTTTTGAGACAGAGTCTAGCACTGTTGCCCAGACTGGAGTGCAGTGGCACGATCTCAGCTAACTGTAACTTCCATCTTGCTGGTGCAAGCCATTCTCGTGCCTCAGCCTCCCGAGTAGCTGGGATTACAGGCATGTGGTATCACTCCTGGCTAATTTTTGTATTTTTAGTAGAGATGGGGTTTTGCCATATTGGCCAGTCTGGTCTCGAACTCCTGACCTCAAGTGATCCCACCTTGGCCTCCCAAAATACTGGGATTACAGGCGTGAGCCACCGCACACAGGAAGCTCCATCTCTTAAGTGGTTTGTTTTCTTTTGTCTGAATTAATCCTGGTCTTGCCTTCTGTACAAAGAAGCAGTGTGAACTAGAATCTAGTCACTAGGCAATTTCTTTTCTTTCTTTCTATCTTTTTTGTTTTTGAGACAGAGTCTGGCTCTGTCACCCAGGCTGGAGTGCAATGGCATGATCTCAGCTCACTGCAACCTCTGCCTCCCGGGTTCAAGCGATTCTCCTGCCTCAGCCTCCCGAGTAGCTGGGACTACAGGCACGTGCCACCACACCCAGCTAATTTTTGTATTTTTAGTAGAGACGGGGTTTCACCATTTTGGCCAGGATGGTTTCGATCTCTTGACCTTGTGATCCGCCTGCCTCAACCTCCCAAAGTGCTGGGATTACAGGCATGAACCACAGGGCCTGACCTCACTAAGCAATTTCTAAGGTCTGATCCAACTCCACGTATCTACCCTCCCTATCCTTGCTCCTGCTCTGATCCTAGTCCCTGCAATGTTCTGGATACAACTTGTCTGTCCCTAAAGGCTCCTGAAAGTCCTTCTTTGCTCTTTTCGGTTGTGCCCAGGAATAATTTCCACTGGACTTGTCCAGCACCAAGTCCTCATATCCTTTCCTCAGCCTGGACCATTTGGTGTCTCTCTTTTTTTTTCATATGAAGACAGCACTAAACCATTTGGTCTCTTTATAAGTGAGTTTCCCATTCAGCAGTCCGGGCAATAGTGTGAGATTTCATCTCTAAAAACAAACCTTAAAAATTAGCCAGGCACAGCTGCATGTACCTGTAGTCCCAGCTACTCAGGAGGCTGAAGCGGAGGAATTGCTTCAGCCCAGGAGTTCAAGGCAAAAAAAAGTTTCATATTCAGGAATATACATGTACATAATAGAAAGCAATACCTAATGCTTTCTACAACATTTGAAATACTTAAGAAGCTTACATTGGCATTTTCACAGACATATCATTAGCTTCCTGCAAGGGAAAGGGTCATTTTGAAAACCACAACACTTTATGGATGGAGAGTATTTTTTTTTTTTTTTTGGAGAGGGAGTCTCCCTCTGTAGCCCAAGCTGGAGTGCAGCGGTGTGATCTCAGCCCACTGCAACCTCCACCTACCAGTTCAAGCAATCCTCCTGCCTCAGCCTCCCTAGTAGCTGGGACTACAGGCACCCACCACCACACCCAACTAATTTTTGTATTTTTAGTAGAGACAAGGTTTTGCCATGTTGGCCAGGCTTGTCTCGAACTCCTGACCTCAGGTGATCTGCCCGTCTCGGCCTGCCAAAGTCCTGGGATTACAGGTGTGAGCCACTGCGCCCAGCTGAGTATTTTTCAATATTTGTTGGTGGTTAAGTATATTAGGACAACATGCTAAATTTGGACTTATCCCACACTCCCACTTTCCCATTCTGACAAGTCTGGGGACCGCCCTCTCCACCCCATCTGCCTTAGTCTCCCAGACATGCTGCCTATCTGGCTATAACCTAGAATTGACTCAGCAAACAAGCAAATGTAAATACTCATTGAATCTTTCTGGGGCCATTCCATGGAAACAGAAATATATTAAGTTTTTCTGCCTTTGAGAAAACACTATAGGGCACATCCATGGGCAGATAAATTTGGTGGCTCTTAGACCCCCGACATACACCCACGGACCATCCTCATCTATTTGCTTTCTGGCTTCTGATCTGGGCCCTTCT
>NC_045445.1:35804778-35863321 GCF_002776525.5 Piliocolobus tephrosceles | reverse complement strand
TATACCCAGTAGTGGGATGGCTGGGTCATATGGTACATCTAGTTCTAGATCCTTGAGGAATTGCCATACTGTTTTCCATAATGGTTGAACTAGTTTACAATCCCACCAACAGTGTAAAAGTGTTCCTATTTCTCCCCATCCTCTCCAACACCTGTTGTTTCCTGATTTTTTAATGATTGCCATTCTAACTGCATGTCTAAAACACCAAAAGCAAGGGCAGCAAAAGCCAAAATTGACAAATGGGATCTAATTAAACTAAAGAGCTTCTGCACAGCAAAAGAAACTACCATCAGAGTGAACAGGCAACCTACAGAATGGGAGACAATCTTTGCAATCTACTCATCTGACAAAGGGCTAATTTCCAGAATCTACAAAGAACTCAAACAAATATACAAGAAAAAAACAAACCACCCCATCAAAAAGTGGGGAAAGGATATGAACAGACATTTCTCAAAAGAAGACATTCATACAGCCAACAGACACATGAAAAAATGCTCATCATCACTCGCCATCAGAGAAATGCAAATCAAAACCACAATGAGATACCATCTCACACCAGTTAGAATCAAGTGATTCTTCTGTCTCAGCCTCCAGAGTAGCTGGGACTACAGGTGCATACCACCACACCAGGCTAATTTTTGTATTTTTAGTACAGACTGGGTTTCATCATATTGGCCAGGCTGGTCTCAAACTCCTGACCTCGTGATCCACCTGCCTCAGCCTCCGAAAGGACTGAGCCACTATGTCTGGCCAATTTTTTGTATTTTTAGAGGAGACAAGGTTTCACCATGTTTGTCAGGCTAGTCTCAAACTCCTGACCTCAAATGATCCTCCTGCCTCAGCCTCCCAAAGTGCTGGGATTATAGGCATGAGCCACCACACCCGGCCATTAGGAAACTTTTTTTTTTTTTTTTTTTGGATGCATTTTTCACTCTTTTTTCTCCAGCCGGCATGCAATGTCACGATCTCGGCTCACTGCAACCTCCCCCTCCTGGGTTCAAGCAATTCTCCTGTCTCAGCCTCCTGAGTAGCTGGAATTACAGGCGCCCACCACTATGCCTGGCTAATTTTTGGTATTTTTAGTAGGGATAGGGTTTCACCATGTTGGCCAGGCTTGTCTTGAACTCCTGACCTCAGGTGATCCGCCCACCTTGGCCTCCCAAAGTGGTGGGATTACAGGTGTGAGCCACCATGCCCAGCCTAGAAAACTTTTTAAGTATGTTTGGAACAACTTGAATTTGTGAATCTACTCTTTCAACTGTAAGTTTATGAGGTCTAAATACAGATCCTCATAGACTTCTGATGAAAATTTAATATCTAAATTATAGCGTGAGGGTAGAATACACTCCATATTTTGAAGACTTATTATGAGAAAAAGAGAGCAGATTATCTCATTAATATACTGACTCCATCTTAAAGGCTGGAGTGCAGTGGTGTAATCTCAGTTCACTGCAACCTCTGCCTCTTGGGCTCAAGCGATCCTCCCACCTCAGCCTCCAGAGTAGCTAGTACCACAGGGCCGCATCACCACACCTGGCTAATTTTTTGTACTTTTGGTAGAGACAGGGTTTCAACATGTTGCCCAGGCTAGTGTCAAACTCCTGAGCTCAAGTGATCTGCCCACCTCGGCCCTCCAAATTGCTGGGATTACAGGTGTAAGCCACCACACCCAGTGAAAATATACTATCAAAATTAATTTCACCTGCCTCTTTTTACTAATTTTTTTAATGTGGCTATGAGTGAATTTATAATTACCTATGTGCTCATATTATATTTCTGTTGGGCAGTGCTGCTTTAGGCACTGATGATAAAGCAGTGAATAAAGCAGGCAAAATATCCTGCTTTCATGGAACGTGCATTTTAGTGTGGAAGACAGATGATAAAATAAGTATATAAACATATATAGTATATCAAACAGTGACAAGTGCTTTGGAGAAAAAGAAAGCAAGTTAGATAGGAGATGGCAGGAGGGTTGAACTTTTAAATACGAAGGTCAAGGAACGCCCAAAACCTAAAGATGTTGAGAGAGTAAGTAATGAAGCTTCTTCCACTGGGTAGAAGGAACAGTAAGTGAGGAAGCCTTCATGATGGACAAAGCCTTGGCAATTCAGGGACCTGCAAGGAGGCCTGTGTGGTAGATCATGGAGTGTAAAGGAGAGGATCAATAGGAGATGAGATCAGACAGGTATGGGAAAAAAGCTGTAATGCTGGGTGAGACAGGTCAGGTAGATTGTGATGGGCAGCTTCTGACACGGCTCCAGATGATTCCTGCCTCCTAGTATTAATACCCTGTGTAATATCTTCCCCTTCAATGTAAGCTGGATCTAGTGAATAAAATACAGTAAAATTGATGGAATGCCATTTTCAAGGTTAGGTGATAAAAGACTGTGGCTTCCAATTGCAGGTAATCTTTCACTCCTTCAACTCTCTCGTTTGTTCACTTTTTTTCTTTTTCTTTTTTGACAGAATCTCACTCTGTTGTCCAGGCTGGAGTGCTGTGGTGGGATCTTGGCTCACTGCAACCTCCTCCTCCTGGGTTCAAGTGATCCTCTCACCTCAGCCTCCCCAGTAGCTGGGATTACAGGTGCATGCCACCACACCCTGCCAACTTTAGTATTCTTAGTAGAGACGGGGTTTCACCATGTTGGCCAGGCTGGTCTTGAACTCCTGACATCAAGTGATCCACCTGCATTGGCCTCCCAAAGTGCTGGAACTACAGGTGTGAGCCACCGCGCCTGGCCCTGTTTGCTCACTTTGGTAAACTGCCATGTTATTAATTGCCTTCTGGAGAAGCTCATGAGGCAAGGAACTGAGGCCAGCCTCTGGCCGACAGCCAGCAAGGAACTAAGGCCCTTACTGCAACAACCTGTAAGGATCTGGATGCTGCCACAACCTCTGAATGGGCTTAAAAACAAATTCTGCCCCAGTTAAACCTTGAGATGGATGAGGTCCCTGCTCTGACACCTTGATCAAAGCCTGTGAGAGATCCTGAATTCACACCTTGATGGCAGCCTAGCGAGAAACTCTGGTTTGGACAACCCAACTAAGCCATGCTTAGATTCCTGAACAAAAGAAACTGTGAGATAATGTATGTGTATTGTTTTAAGCTGCTAAAGTTGGGAGTAATTTGTTACACAGCAAGAAATAACACTAGGCCGGGCGCGGTGGCTCAAGCCTGTAATCCCAGCACTTTGGGAGGCCGAGATGGGCGGATCACGAGGTCAGGATATCGAGACCATCCTGGCTAACATGGTGAAACCCCGTCTCTACTAAAAATACAAAAACTAGCCGGGCGAGGTGGCGGGCGCCTGTAGTCTCAGCTACTCGGGAGGCTGAGGCAGGAGAATGGTGTAAACCCGGGAGGCGGAGCTTGCAGTGAGCTGAGATCCGGCCACTGCACTCCAGTCCGGGCGACAGAGCAAGACTCTGCCTCAAAAAAAAAAAAAAAAAAAAGAAATAACACTAGATATTGTAGGTCACTGTAAGTAGAAACTGAACAGGGGGTTGGTGGGAATCACTGGCTATGTTGCAAATAGACTACAGGAGGGTAAGGTTGGAAGCAGGGAGGTCAGTTGAGAGGCTATTGATGTAAGCTTGGTAAGGGCTGCTGGTGGTATTGGTAGAGATATTAAGAAGTGGTTGGATTTCAGATGCATTTTGAAGGTACAGCCAACAGGCTTTGCTGTTGGTTGGATAAAGGGTGTGTAGGAAATAAGATGACTCTAAGACTTTTGTTCTGAGGAACTAGAAAGAATGATCATATACTGAGATGGAGAAAACTACAGAAAAACTAGATTCGTGGAGAAAGAATAAGACTTCGATTTTAGGCATGCTGAATTAGAGATACTTACTAGACATCCCAGTGGGGATGCTGAGTTCGATATACAAGTCTGATGTTTGAGGCTGGAAATATAAATTTGAGAGTCTTTGGCATTTAGATGATAAAATGTTAAAGTCTCCTTGCTCCCCACTTACACTTCCCACCCATGAGACCCTCACCATTAACTCATGTATAGGGACATACATATACACACAGACACCACACACACACTTTTTTTTTTTTTTTTTTTGAGACAGAGTCCCGCTGTATCCTCCAGGCT
Organism: Piliocolobus tephrosceles; assembly: GCF_002776525.5. Lineage (NCBI taxonomy): Eukaryota > Metazoa > Chordata > Mammalia > Primates > Cercopithecidae > Piliocolobus > Piliocolobus tephrosceles. The sequence goes on along the minus strand of NC_045445.1, from coordinate 35,859,221 downwards.
GGAGTGCAGTGGAGCAATCTCGGCTCACTGCAATCTCCACCAATCTCCACCTCCTGGGTTCAAGCGATTCTCATGCCTCAGCTTCCCAAGTAGCTGAGATTATAGGGTGCACACCATCACGCCTGGGTAAATTTTGTATTTTTAGTAGAGACAGAGTTTCGCCATGCCATGTTGGCCAGGTTGGTCTCAAACTCTTGGCCTCAGGTGATCTGCCTGCCTCGGCCTCCCAAAGTGTTGGGATTACAGGCGTGAGCCACCGCATCTGGCCTACACATACACATTTTTATAAATAGAGTCATTCTGCAACTTGCTTTATCAATGAATATCCTTTGAAGCTTTTTCAATGTAAGTACATACATATATATGTCATTCTTTTTTTTAATAGCTGAAGAGAGTCCCTTCGTTTGAATAAATCACATGTATTCATTCATTCACTGAACAACTATTTTTTGAGCACCCACTATTTTTTGTGCCAGGCAGTGGTCTAGGGACTGATCATAAAGAAGTCCCTTTTAGATGGACATTCAGGTTCTTTCTAATATTTTGCTATTACAAACATTTGATACAATGACCATCCTTATACAGGCATCTGAGTTCACATGTGCGAGTTTTTATTTGGTGTTGATTTATACAAGTGGAATTTCTCGGTCAAAGGGCTCAATGGCATTTCTAATACTTGTATCTCAGGTTCAACTAGGATAGTCTTAAGGCAGCAGCTAAATTTGTAATAAAAACCTAATATATTTAACAAATGTAGAAAAGAAATCACCCAATAAAATGCCCTATTGGAAGTTGTAAGATTGCGCCTACAATTTCCCTTTACTATGTGAGTGTAGTTATATCCAAATCCTACCCATTCTGCAAAGTCCAGCTCAAACACTCCCTGTTTCAGAAAGCCTTTCATAGACCCTAAGCAGATATGATCTCCCCTGCTTTTTTTTGTTTTTAATCTTTTTTGAGACGGAGTCTCACTCTTCTTGACCAGGCTGGAGTGCAATGGTGCAATCTTGGCTCAGTGAAATCTCTGCCTCCTGAGTTCAAGAGATTCTCCTGCCTCAGCCTCCCAAGCAGTTGGGATTACAGGCGCCTGCCACCACGCCTGGCTAAGTTTTGTATTTTTAGTAGAGATGGGGTTTCACCATGTTGGTCAGGCTGGTCTTGAACTCCAGACCTCAGGTGATCCACCCACCTCGGCCTCCCAAAGTGCTGGGATTATAGGCATGAGCCACCGTGCTTGGCCCTTCCTGCCTCTTTACCTTGAGTATGGTCTGTATCACATACTACCTTGTGCCATAAATACATTCTGTACTAGACTTTCTTTTTTTTTTCCCAGAAGGAAATAGTGTCTTTAATTCATACTGCATTCTCCCTCAGTGCGTAGCACCAATGCTCAATGTTTATGTACTTAAATAGAAGTCTTAAACCAGAAGAAGTGAAATCTACAATCTCAAGAATGAGCATAGAGCCTGCACAATGGCCAGATGGTGTTTGTGCACCATCAGTGTGACATATGCTTCCCATGGCTCACAAGACTCTGCAAAAATTGCTTACTTCTCCTACTCTATCTCGTACCACTCCTCTTCCTTCTACGTTCTAGCCACACTGGCCTTTTTTTGGTCTTTGAACATATTAAGTCTGCTCCCATCTCTAGGCCTTTGTTCCTGGCATTCCTGTCGCCTGGAATGCTCTACCTGCTGTTCTCCGCTGATTGTTTCTTTTTCTTCAAGACTCAGCTCAGTGTTTACCTCCTCAAAGAAGCTTTTCTTGATCATCTAGTTTAAACTAGGTCCCCAACTCCAGTTACTCTCTATCAACTCACCTTAACTCTCTGCATAGCATTTATCTTTCTGAAATTAACATGTTCATTTCGTTGCACTCACATTGAGCTCCAAGAGAGGAGGGACCTTGCCTGTCTTGTTCAATGCGATGCACCTTCAGTGGCTACCATAGAGCCCGTAGTACTAAGAGTGCTTTTGCCTGAAAGTAACAGAATACTCATCTAAACGTGGCATAAATTGCAGGGGTTTATTTTTCTTACATAAAAAGGAACTCAGAGGTAGGCAGTATCAGGCCTGGTTCAACAGTTCAATGCTATCTGGATTCTGGATTGGCTGCTCTGAGATTGTCTTGGCCTTGCCTCATGGTTGCAATATGGCTGCCAAGGGCCAAAGCATTGCAAGAAAACATCCCTCTCAGGAAGAAAGTGGGGCCTGGGCCTCTCTCCTTTTTTTTTTTTTTTTTTTTTTTTTTTTTAATTAAGGTAGAAAAACTTTCCCAGGAACCCTCCTCTCACACTTCCCTCTTATATCTCCTTGGCCCAAACTGAGTGGGAGTCTAGACCATTGCACTAGTCAATAAGAGGGAGCTTATCATGGTTTTTTCATCAGTCATGATTCATCACCTGGAGTTGGGCCTGTCTTCTCCAAACCCTGTGGCTCTGCCCTGTACCTGAAGTAAATCTGGGCTCTCTTTGCAAGCAAAAAGTGTTATAGCTATTGTGGCAGTAACAAACAGCATGAGCCACACAGGCATTTATGGAATAGAGGGTATGAATTCTTGGAGATCTGCCTATGTGCAACAATTAACAAATTTTACAGATACTGTGCAAAACTAAGATTTGTGACAGAATGTCTTTAGAGGACTTTCAGGTCCCAGGCCCTCTAGGAGCCTCCACATATGCTTTATTGAGACTGATGTGATGACTGAAATAGGCTTACTGCGAAGAGACTTGGCCTCTTCTGGGTTCAAAGAAACCATCACCACGCATGCGCTTGTTTCCAAAATAAAGTCCCCTAAAAGACTGTTTGGTCTCTGAGGGTGGGGAAAGTGCCCTATGGGTGGTGATAGGGCTGCTTTCAGAAGGGCTGCTCCATCCCCCAGACTGAGGGCCATTTCCAACCTCTCAACAAATGAAATAACCAGATAGAAAACTGCCACCATCAGTGGAGCCTTTCACTCTGCACTTCAGGAGGTCTGACAGGGTCACTAGTACTTCAAGATTCACGTCCCTATTTCTGTCTTAAGCATGTTCCTTTTATACCCTGTTATGAGATGTTCTTTGATTCTTGGAAAAACAATTTCTTGGAAGCTGAAAAGGGCAAGGAGATGAATAGGAAATGGAGAGGTGAGTGCAGGGCACTTGTAAAAGCTACTAGAAGATTGGTAAGTCCTCCAAATCCAGGGAGATGGCCTTCCTAATGCCACCCCACCCCCACCCCACTCCTGGTGCAGTCAGTGCTGACCTAGGGACCACCTGCCACAGGCTCAGGCCCCACCACCCAGCTCTCCCCCGTGGGGGACGGAGCGAGGGGTGCCGCCACAATAAGTTCCCATTTCCAGAAGCATGCTCTCTCCCCAGTGTTGCCCCTTGTTAGGTGAACTAACTGAGTAGGAAAACGGTGTGGGCGAGGAGGGGTACCCAGGCGAGCCGCTCACGCTGGAAAGCCGCTCTACATCCTTCGACATTGGTGCGACCCTTCCCCACAGAGCACACAAAAGGCGGCTGCTCCACGTTGTTTTCCAGCCCCTAGCCACCTGGGCCCTGGGGGCTTGCGGGGTGGGGGGACAGGAGAGTTCTCCAGCCCTCCTGCGGACATTGCAGCTCTGAGGCGGGAGAGGAGCACTAGGGTAGAGCACGCCCCACTCTTGGAGACATTTCATCACCCCTCTCTGTTCCCCCACCCCACCCCGCCCCGCCCGCCCCGCTCAAGCGGAAAAAAAAGCAGCAGCCCAGATCTCCCCTCCCGGATGCGGCTGCACCAGCAACATCAGCTGCGGGCGGAGCCCGAGCGGTAGCCACTTCCCCCCTCTTGCCTCGTGACCCTCACCCCCACCTCCAGTTCTCCCTCCCCCTCTACACACCCTTCCCCATCGGACACACCCTCCTGCTTCGGCTGGTGGCGATCGGAGCTCGGGCCCTCTAGGGGAGGGAGCTGCCGCCGCCGACGCCGTGGGGCAGGACAGTGAGCGGGCGAAGCGAGCGAGAAAAGGAGGGAAGGAGGGAACGAGGGAGGAGCAGCGGGTGGGAGGTGGGAGGGAGGAGCAGCGTGAGCCGCGCCGCCGCCGAGCTGCGATGTGGCCGGCCGGCCGGCGAGTAAACAGAGGGAGCAGCAGTGGCTGCGGCCGCCGCGGGCCGGGGCAGTGAGTCCGCCCGCCCGCCAGCCAGCCGAGGTCCGCCAGCCCGCCGAGACCCGCCCGCTGCCATGGCCGAAGTGCGCAAATTCACCAAACGGCTCAGCAAGCCTGGCACGGCGGCTGAGCTCCGGCAGAGCGTGTCTGAGGCCGTGCGGGGCTCCGTGGTGCTGGTGAGTGGCCGGGGAACGGGGCATCCCGGGGGACGCGCTCCAGGCGGGAGCGACGCGGGAAGGGGCAGGAACGGCGCCAGTGCGGCCGCCCGGTGCGCCAAGCGCTCTTTCTCCGCTCCAGTAAGTTTTCGCACCGGTAGCCGCCGGCCGGGGTCCGAGTCCCAGGCGCCCGCTGACAGCGCTCCGACCGCCCGGCACGGCGGAGGCGTGCGCCGGGATGGAAGCGGACTATCAAAGGCGGGTTCGGACGGCTGCGGAGGAGGCGGAGGGGGAGGCGGGAGCTCCCACCCGGTGTAGGGGCCGGGGGTGTGAGCTAAAGAGCTAACCTCGCGCTGCTCTGGACTCCGCACAAAGAGCCGGGGACCGGGGCAGAAGGAGATCCTGATCCCCTCCTGCGAGCACCTGAGGCAGCCTAGGCGGAAGGATGCGATGAGCGTTTGGCACACACACTCTCGCGCGCACACACACACACCGTGTACACAAAAAGGAACCCCACCCAGAAAGCCCCGGGCGCCCAAGCTCGGGCGGGCGGTGAGAACAGAGGAAGCAGAGCGACTTCCTCCTGCAACTGGGGAGAGAGAGGGTGGTGATGGGGTTTGAAGGGGTGCTGCTGCGGAGGGAGGGCATTAGAAACAACAGGGTTCCGCGACAGAGTGGGCGCGGGCTCATCCACCGCAGGGAGAGTGTGTCCCTCGGGGACCCGCGAGCGCTCCAGAGGCAAGGGGAAGGTGCCGTGGGGATTTGGGGGAAGACTGGGTGTGTCAGTCCAGGGATGGAGGACCTGGGGTCAGAGCTCCACAGCTCGGTACTGGGGGATGGGGATTCGAAAGCGCGCTGACTCCCTGGGAACCCTCCCAGAGCACCCTCAGCCTTACCCGGATTGTCTGACTCCGGAGAAAGGCGAAAGGGTGCTAACGGGCACTTGCCCCTTCTCTTGTTTTCAAGACACTCGTTGCCAGTTTCCTGGACAAGCGAACAAACCCTGAATAAGATATCGGACTGATTAATTAGTGTTTTGTTACTTTGTTTTTTGTTGTTGTTTTTGTTTTTGTTTGTTTTTGTCTCCCTCAGCTCCATTTTACAGCGAGTCGTTTGCTGTGTTTAAGTTTCACCGTTTAAGAGAGGGCTCTTTTTGTTAAAACAACTTGTCATCGGAAGGGAACTTCACAGCTTTTCCTTGTAATTTTTCTGTTGATCTTGTAGAATCAGCAATAAAACCCAGCATTAAAGGGAGGCCAGGGGCTTGATCCCAACAGTGGAGAAAGTTGACATTGGTGGGAGTTCTGGAGGAGGATCAAAGGTAAACTATGTACCTTTGAGATAAAGATCTGATCCCTAATACCTACAACTGTGCAACCCTAAATGACTTTAAAGAAATCTCTTTATTGTGGCCGGACCCTTGAAAGTTTAATTCTGCTGTTTAGTGGAGCTAAATCCAGACCTTTAATGTTATTTTAATGGACTTGGCTTATTGTGTGTTTCAGTCTGATTTTGGAGTGAGGACCTGTTGAGGTCAGATTGGAGCCTTGCTTGTCACCACAGCCAGTTAAGAGAGGAAGGCAAGCTGTGTGCAGAGCGTTTATACCAGGGCTCTCATCCTGGGCGATTGTTAACAAGTGATTCAGTCTACCTAGCAGAGAACGCTTTCCTAAATTCGGAGAAAAAAACAGAAACAAAACAACAACAACAACAACAATAAAACTTCCTTGCACAGGGTTGGCTGGCCTTCTACCACAACACGCGAAGAAAGTTGTAGGTGGACAGATTTCTCAAGAGAATAAATGGGACTAAGAAAACTTCTACTGGGATTTGATCAGCGCTTGACCTGCCACCCTAGCAGCAAAAAGTTAACATTAGCGTCCTTTCCCATGTTTTTAGGTTTTCAAAAGAATTTTGTGCATTGCAGATTCAGCGGCTCCTTCCTAACCATTGATTCTATGGCAAAGCGGAAAAAACTGTTACTGGCAGAAGTCTCTTCTAGGAGACACTGGCAGTGGCCATGGTTCCCTTGTCAGCTCAGCTTACTTGGGAACAAGGCCATTGATTTTGACCATTTACACCAGGCAATGCAGAGGAATATTTACTCGTTACTCTAGTAGGTGAAACATTAAGATTTTGGGAGTGAGGCAGAACAGATTCTAGTAATCTAAATCAATGAATATCTATTGAGCCCTTACAATGTACCAGATACAATGCTAGATGCTCTATAATTATGAGAATGCAAATGATCTTTTTCTTCGTTCGTTTCCATTAGTTACAGTCTGGGTTGGTTGTGTGTATGGGAATGTCTTTGTCAATAGGACACCCAGATTATGCACACAAATCAACTTTAAATTCTTCATAGAGCCTTAGCGAATGCTATTTGTAAGCAGTTTAGTCAATGAAAAAATAAGGAAATAGTTCTTACATGGAGTGTATGCTCCTAAATGACTCTCTCTCACAAAGAGCTGTTAACCAAAGTTAGTAAAACCATGAGTGGCTGGAGAGTGAGGGGACCATGTTGCAGCTGCTGCCATAACTTCTGATTCTTTTAAGGGACAGCTGAGGTAGGATTTACACTTGTGCTATAAACCCAAGATACTCACGTTGGGGCTTCAATATGAGATAGAGCCATTACCGCAGCAAGTCAAGCTTTTCTCTGGTGTATCTCTTGTTAGAATGTGGAAAACCCATCAAGCTGTGCAAATATACAGTATTTCCTGTTTAGGTTTTTTTTTTTAAGGATTTTAGAATTACACCCTTATTGGCCCATTGCTAATTTCATTCAGTTTTCCTCACTGTTCGAAAAATTCAGAAGGCTGGGCCTGGGCTATATATATATATAGCATGTTGTTGCACATTCAAACTGTTACTCAGTTATTAGTACTTCCACGAATCTATTAACTAACTACATAATAAAGCAGACAGAGAGACTGTACCACTGTTACTGCATTTTCCTGTAAGTTCAGCATTTTTATGAAGGTCAGTTTTAACCCAGGGAAAGGGATAATTACAGAATCATCATTGAGAGATTTCTCAAGAGGGGATTGGGGAGAAACATTATAACCTGAGAGGGTCTGTGATTAAGAGAGAAGTGTTTCCATATATACATGTTTAAAATGCAGAGTTTTAAATTTTTAAATTGATTTTGTAATTCAGGATGTAGCTACTGGTGCCGCAGGGGAACAAAGGCATTTTGCTAAACCTGTTGTATGATGGCTGCCCTTTAGAGAAGCCACTTTATCAGCCTGGAAGAGTCGCCTAGTAGCTGTTTAAATACTGTTTACTGCTAAGCTTACCCTCAATTCCTTGTGCGCCAAAGGATCGGGAAAGAGTTGCTAGATATTAGGGGTTGTAGCCCTTGGAGGCGCCGTAATGCACGCAGCGTCCCCTGGCTGGCATCAGCCAGATTTCGTTTAATAGCTCCAGTAGAGAAAAGCTCTCCAGAAGCTGAGAATGGCTGAAAAGCGTCTGCAGCTGTTGACTCCCCCAACCCGCTGCTCACAACTACCTTAGCATGGAATGTTTGTTACGTTTGCATTTAGGGAAGCACTGAAAACGGAACCACTCCTCTGCTCACTCTTCCAAGGGAATTTGTGGAAAGTAGGTAATATAGGACAAAACCCACAGCCTCATCTGTAAGGAGGTGAGAACAATACAGAATAAAAGCCGTTTTCAACTTGGGCTTCTTGACCAAGCATTTCCAGTTCAGAGGCTCTCAATGAACTAAGCTCTCAATGAACTGAGGGTCAGGAAAGTTAACCAGAGTATTGGCACCTAAACATAAAATAGTCTCGCTACTGGAGGTTAGTAGGGCCCAGAGCAAGCCACTCCACCAAGATCTGTACAAAAGACCGGTGCAGGTTGCTGTAAAGCCAGAGAGGCCTCCTTGCTGAACCTTTGTTTAAGTACCAAATAGGAAAATTTGTTTTCTAAGACTAACATGTTAAAAAATTCTCTGGATTGAGTCTTTTTCTATTCTAATCGTCAGTGAACCTTTGTTATTTAAGCTTTCATTGCTTTTTTTTTTTTTTTTTTTTTAAGACGGAGGCTCCCTCTGTCGCCCAGGCTGGAGTGCAGTGGCCAGATCTCAGCTCACTGCAAGCTCCGCCTCCCAGGTTCACGCCATTCTCCTGCCTCAGCCTCCCGAGTAGCTGGGACTACAGGCTCCCGCCACCACGCCCGGCTAATTTTTTTGTATTTTTAGTAGAGACGGGGTTTCACCGTGATAGCCAGGATGGTCTCTATCTCCTGAGCTCGTGATCCGCCCGCCTTGGCCTCTCAAAGTGCTGGGATTGCAGGCATGAGCCACTTCCCTTGGCCGCACAAACTTTTAAATAATTTTTTTTTTCATTTATCAGTATCTTATTAACATTTTTTGATGTCAATAAATACAAATCTATATAATCATATTTAATGACTGCCTAAATTTTCATTATGGGTGTATCACAAGTAATTATCGTTTATTGTTTGATATTTTGATAATTTTTCTAATTTTGTGCTGTTATAAACATGAACTATAAAGGTAAATAGCTATATGTCTTTCTTTACTTTTAAATTTAAATTAATTAAAAGTAATCATACCCAGGTGTGGTGGCTCACGCCTATAATCTCAGTACTTTGGGAGGCTTAGGCAGGCATATCACCTGAGGACAGGAGTTCGAGACCAGCCTGGCCAACATGACAAAACCCCGTCTCTACGTAAAAAAAAAATACAAAAATTAGCCGAGTGTCATGGTGCATGCCTGTAGTCCCAGCTATTCGGGAGGCTGAGGTAGGAGAATTGCTTGAACCCAGGAGGTGGAGGTTGCGGTGATCTGAGATCCCTTCACTGCACTCCAGCCTAGGCGACGGAGCAAGACTCCGACTCAAAAAAAAGTAGTAATAATAATCAGTTTCTAAATTTCACTTGCCACAGTTCAAGTGCTCAATAGCCACATGTGGCTAGTGGCTACTATATTGGACATGCAGATATAGAGCACTACCATCAGTAATTGAGTGAATGTCTTTGAGAAGGCATTTTCAAAATTGCCAGATTGTTCCCTTAGGATAAATTCTAGCAGTGGACTTGCTTGCTCAAAGATTACACTGTATACATTTTTAGTATTAAAAATTCCTCTTATGTACTGTTAAATTGCTCTACAGAAAGTAGCTTCAGTTTATTTTTTCACCAGGAGAGTGTGAGGGTGTTCATTTTGTCTCTCCCATGCCAACGCTTGTTAGTAATATTTTAAACTTTTTTGCAGTTTGATAGGAAATAAATGGTACATCATTGTTCTAATTTGCATTTCTTTGATTACTCTTAAAGTTGAACAGTTTTTCATGTTGATTGGCCTTTCATAGTTCTTCTATTGAGGCTTGAATGAATCTTCTTACAGACTTATTTCCTCGTTTGTGATTCTTGCAATACAGTCTCCATCCCCCAAGATTCTGTTTTGCTAAGTCTGGGGTGGGGCCTGCATCTGTATTCTTTTAAACGACCCCAGGTAATTCTCATGTGCCCAGAAACACTCATCTAGACCATTTGTCCACTCAAGGCAGGAATGTCCTTTCCACCCACCCCTGACAAATGATTATTTAGCTTTTCCTTAAACACCCCTGCCTGTTAGAGGGCTATGTTAGAAAAGGTTCTTGGGTCGAAATTTACTGTGTAAATTTCACCATGGGCTAGACCTAGCTCTGCTGTTGGAGCCACACATGATTGCTTCCTTCCTCTTTCGCATAACAACCTCTCAAATATTTAGAGACAGCCACCATGTCATTTTTAAATTGACTCTTCACAAGGCCAAAGAGGCTTCATTTCTTTCCTTTGTTCCCCACATGACTTGCTTTCAAGATTCTGCATATCATGGTCATCCTGTTTGGGCTCTTTTCCAAGTTTTCTATGTCCTACTTAAGATGTGAGAGACACAGCATAAGCTAGAGGATCAGATCTGGTCTTGAATCCAACATCTGTCACCTGCCTGAATTGTGAACAGAGGCAAGTAACCTGGTCTCATTTTCCTTATCTGTGAAATGGGGATAAATAGTAGTACCTCCCTTGTGGAGTTCTTGGGAATAACGAAGGTAACATATGGAAAGTTTCTAATGTATAAATGATTCATGAAGGTTAAACAAAGAGATCTGGTGAAAAAAAACCAAACAGTATTCCAGAAGGATCTGCCACTGAATATAGGTGGGGAGGGGGCAATGTTTTGTATCAATTCTGGGTGTGAGCCGAGAAGCCAGGGGCTGTGTATGCATTTTTATTCCCAGCCCAGCCCCTCACACAGTGCCTGGAGTGCAGTAGATTCTTAGGTGTTTTGTGAAAATACACTGCCAACCTTGGGTATGATGGACTCATTGTTGGGAGAAGACCCTGGAGGCCAGGAAATGACTTAAAATACAGTTAATATAGTTCTGGAGAGAGATAACAAAGGCTTTTTTTTTTTTTTTTTTTTTTTTTTGAGATGGAGTTTCACTCTTGTCGCCCAGGCTGGTTTGCAATGGCACGATCTCAGCTCACTGCAACCTCTGCCTCCTGGGTTTAAGCGATTCTCCTGCCTCCTGGGTTCAAGCGATTCTCCTGCCTCAGCCTCCCAAGTAGCTGGGATTACAGGTGTGTACCACCATGCCCCAGATAATTTTTGTATTTTTAGTAGAGGCAGGGTTTCACCACTTTGGCCAGGCTGGTCTCAAACTCCTGACCTCAGGTGATCCACCCACCTCAGCCTCCCAAAGTGCCGGGATTATAGGCCTGAGCCACTGTGACAGGCAAACAAAGGCTTTTAACTGAGGCAATTAGAATGGAGATAAGGGAGAAGAGGTAAGAAACATTGTGCTGAGAAAATCAACAGGATTTGGTGATTCTTAAAAGGGAAGGAGAAGGGGGAGGAAGAAACAGGAAGAGCGGAGGTGGAGTCAAGATAATTTTGAGGTTTCTCAGCTTGGGTGAACTGAAGGAAAAGCAAGTTTGTTGACAGGGGAAGGGAAAAGAAAATGAGCAACTTCTATTTGAGAGGGTTGTCAGGGCAAAGCCAGGTTACAGTTAAGCAAGACCGTGGCTGAGCATATAAGGTTGTCTTTTGGCAAAGGACTAGGGTTCTTGAGGGCAGAGGTGGAAAGTGTTCCAAGTGCGTTCAGGAAGGAGAGGAAGAGCCAGGAAAAGGCCAGGGCTGAGTGGACGGAGATGAGATTGTAGGTGCGATTAGCTGATTGAAGAGGTTTGCACCTTTGGGGGTGATTAGGGAAGTGGGAGGCAGGGTGTGGAGAAATGATCTGGAGGCCAGCCCCCGACTTCCAGTTAGAATGGGGATGGGAAGTGAGTTCACTCCTTGGGCAGATCGCACTCTGGGGTGGGTCTGAGCAGCAGTTGCCCTAGAGCAAGAGGGGGTCAATGAGGGGTTGACTTCCTGCTCAGGTGCTCAGGAGCTCAGGAAGAGGCTAATAGGATAGTTCCTGCTTTTAAGGGAGACTAGAGGTATGTAAATAACCTAGAGAAGATAGAAGCCAGATAGGAGGCCAGTGGTCAGTGGTTTCCCAGTCTTCACCCCATCTCCGACCCCCACCCCAACCCCCAGTGCTCTCTCTTGAGATCCTTAACATTTTTCAAGACTTTTGTCCTTTCTGGGTTTGACAAGGTTAAATAGGCCTTTACTAATGAACATTGTTCTGTCTGTGGCATTTCCCACATTTATTTGACCACAGACCCTGCTCCGCTCCCCCGGCTTTTTATGGAAAGTGGAGAGCAAATGGTAACGTCTAACAGACTGAGAAATTCCTATATAGTGTGCCTGTGTAACTAACTCATCTTGGCATTCTCTTACTTGACCTCTGTGGATTGCAAGCAGTGGTTGCTACTTTCCCATGCTCCACTTCAAGAACCACCCTTGCTATTCAGTTCAGAGGAGTAATTCACCTAATTGTGCTTTCTCTTGAGCTGTAGAACTATCAGCAAGGCATGTTGAAAGTGTATCAGTTTTTTTAAAGAATTTGTTTATCATGGAAGGGGAGGCCAAAACTACATGAGGGTATAGCGCGAGCCATTTCTTCTTTTCTGTAAATCCTAATGGTACTTAGAATACGTTTCTCTTTGAGATTTACACCTCTTGGTTTAATTTTCATCAGACATGCAGAGGAGTTGGTGGGTAACATTAGCCTGCCGTTTATATCAGCCTACAGCCAGATGCCTTTTTGATTCCTTGCAGGACCCCACCCTGGACGCTCCCAGAGCAGTAGCTGGAATGGAGCAAAGAGACAGCGTCAGTTAGCTGCCATTGCCTGTAAGCTTGTGCTTCAGAGCAAAGTGGTTAAGAGAGTAGGCTCTGGAAGCATGCTGCCCAGGTTCATAGTTCAGCCATAGATGACCTTGGGCCAATTATTTAACCTTTCTGGACAGTGGTAACCCCCTCAGGAGCTTGTTGAAAGGCTTGAATGAGTTATTTTTTTGTTTGGTTTTTTGAAACGGTTCTCGCTCTGTCACCCAGGCTGGAGTGCAGTGACACAAACTTGGTTCACTGTAACCTCCGCCTTCTGGGTTCAAGCGATCCTTCCACCTCAGCCTCCCTAGTAGCTGGGACTACAGGTGTGCACCACCACTGCCCGGCTAATTTTTGTGTTTTTAGTATAGAGACAGGGTTTCGCCATGTTGGTCAGGTTGGTCTCGAACTCCTGACCTCAAATGATCTGCTTGCCTTGGACTCCCAAAGTGCTGGGATTACAGGCGTGAGACACCATGCCCAGCCTTGAATGAGTTATTATAGTCTTAATTTATAATATTTAAAGCATTTCGAGCGGGGTTTGGCAATTGTTAAGTACTGGTGACTGCTGGCTCGCATTATCATCCCCGGGCTTTATGGTGGGCAAGAGACGTCTTTTGTGTATGTATTACAAGTCAGCAGACAGAAAAGTTAACTGGAAGAGAGGAAACAGATACCCTTGCTTTAATTTCTTGCTCCAGATGATGCCCCAAAGGGGTGAGTCACATGGCTGAGCCAAGAATCATACCCTTCCTGGAAGAACAAGCTGGCAGACCCCTCTGCACAAGGTTCTTGCCAATACCCGTTCCAGTCTGACTTAGTCATACCGAAAAGCATAGTGGATGGGAGCAAGGGTTCTGGGTTTTTGGCATTTTCCACCTTCACACCAGTTTAATGAGTGAGTGGGAAGGCTGGTCCTCAAGTGGGGAGAAGCGCTCTGTCCTATGCCTGGACCGGAAGGCTCTCCAGACTGGGGAAACTGTATCTGTGGCCTTTGGCAGAAGCACTTACCTTTATGCCAGCTTGTTCAGTGTGATTTATGCAAAGGGGTGAATAGAAGAGAATTGAGATCTGTGTGGAAAAACAGAGCTTGGACATGCCTACCTTTCCCTTTCAAACCTTCACTGACGCCAGGCACGTTAGCTTACACCTGTAATCCCAGCCCTTTGGGAAGCTAAGCTGGGAGGATTGCTTGAGCCTGGGAGTTCCAGGTCAGCCTGGGAAATACAGGGAGACCCCCATCTTTACAAAATTAAAACAAAAATGAGCCGGGCATGGTGGCACATGCATGTAGTCCAGCTACCTGAGAGACTGAAGTGGGAGGATTCCTTCAGCCCAGGAGTTTGAGGCTGTAGTGAGCCTTGATTGTGCCGCTGTACTCCAGCTTGGGTGACAGACTGAGACCCTGTCTCAAAACAAAACAAAACAAACAAAAAGCCCCTAAAACCCAAAAGCCTTTCTTGATATCAGTTTCACTCTTAATCCTCACATTTAATAGTCAAGTGAATATTGAAATTCAAATGCTTTTTTAAAATTCTATTTTGGAGCTGAGCCCTTTGGCTCACACCTGTAGTCCCAGCACTTTGGGAGGCCGAGGCGGGTGGATCACTTGAGGTCAGGAGTTTGAGACCAACCTGGCCAACATGGTGAAACCCTGTCTCTACCAAAAATACAAAAATTAGCTGGGCGTGGTGGTGCACGCCTGTAGTCCCAGCTACTTGGGAGGCTGAGGCATGAGAATCGCTTGAACCCGGGAGGCAGAGGTTGCAGTGAGCTGAGATCATGCCATTGCACTCCAGCCTGGGTGACAGAGTGAGACTGTCTGAAAAAAAAAAAAAAAAATTATATTTCGGAAACATGTGTTTTAATAGGAAATTTTAAAACTTAAAGCTCTCTTGAGAAATTATTCTTTTATATTGGGCTATTCTGGTTTTGTGGTAGCAGGATAAGTTCTGTTAAGGATAGTGTGTGGCTGGGAATGATGGCTAGTGCCTAAAATCCCAGCATTTTGGCAGGCTGAGGCAGGAGGTTTGTTTGAGGCCAGGAGTTCAAGACCAGCCTGGGCAACATAGTGAGACCCCCATCTCTACAAAAAAATAAAAAGAATACTGTGCATAGGTTCCTAGCAGAGTCAATACAGTGGAAAACATGCCGACTGCTCCAGCTCCAGGTGGTTCATCTTTTGTCTGTGTACAGCCTTGCACAATCATGCCTAAATTTGCTATTAATGATTTCCTGCCATTCTTCTCCACTTTTATTGCCTATTGAGTTTATTGTTCATGGGAAGTTATGTGCTTTGGCCTTTTTTGACTTCTGTTGGATTGTGTATATGTTTCAAGCTGCTAAGAAATGTTAGAAGATATTCTGATACTTCAGCTTTCCCATCGCATTGCTTTCCCATCGCATTGCTTTCCCTAATGACTGGAAATATTTTGCTGGGTAAGATTTAACTGAGAAGTCAAGTGTTCTTCTAAGTCTCTGAGACAGAACATCTTTATTTGAAGTGTTTCGGTGAAGTGTGTCAGAAGGCTGGGGAATTCTTTTGTATAAGACTTCTTTTTTTTTTTTCCCCCGGAGACAGAGTCTTGCTCTGTCACCCAGGCTGGAGTACAGTGGTGCAGTCACAGCTTACTGCAACCTCCGCCTCCTGCGTTCAAGCGATTCTCCTGCTTCAGCCTCCCAAGTAGCTGGGATTACAGGAGCCCATCACTGTGCCCAGCTAATTTTTGTATTTTTAGTAGAGATGGGGTTTCACCATGTTGGCCACGCTGGTCTCGAACTCCTGACCTCAGGTGATCCATCCACCATGACCTCCCAAGGTGCTGGAATTACAGGCATGAGCCACTGTGCCCAGCCCATTTTTTTATGATGACAAGACCTTGAGTTTTTTTATAGCCGAAATCTTAAGAGTTAAAAATGCTGTTATATCTATCTGTGACCTCATATGTCTACAGGTCACTACTAAACACATATCACATAGTCATCACCCCTCTTCTGTAAGTGGGGAAACAGAGGCATGGTTTTCAGTGAGGCAGGCCATAGGTTATTTGTATTAATGAAATGACAGAGCAGGTAGTAAACTCCAGGTGTCCTGATTCCTTTGGAGTAACCATGTGAAGGAGCACTAGAGGGATGCCAGATTCCACAGTCAATCAGGTGGAGGAAGCTCTTTCTATGTGGTTTTGGTGATGATCTCGCTCTACTGGGAAACAATGTTTATTTCTAAACAAGCTTAGGTCTCTTTAGTGGGAAAGTAGGGGGGGGGGGGGGGGAAAAAAAAAAAAAAAAAGAGAGAGATGGGGTTGTTACTGAGAAATGTGGGCAAGATCAGTATAGATTTCTCCTTGCCAAAATAAGCCTAAGGATTTTGAGAACTGTTTGCAATTGGCCATTCTTCCTTACTTTGCTATTTGAATAACTATATGGAAAAAAAATATCCAGAACACTGGCTCTGCAGAAGTACCTGGGATCATTCTCATGGAACTGTTTTTATGATTTTTTTTCAAATGGGTTAGTGCTGTCCAAAAATAACAACATATATATTTCTTTCCATGCCTTTTATATTAGTAGTTTAGTTTTCCCACTTGAGAAACTGCCAGTTTTATTTCTTGCAGGGCCTGTTGTCACAGTGTTCATGGTGTGAATGGAAGAGTGCTGTTGGCATGGCCAGTTTACTTTCATAGGTGAACACGTTCCTAATGCTTCAGTACATTAAATAGTTTCCTAGAGATCTGAAGGAGGGAACGCCACCTTCCAAGGTACCTACCTTCCCACCAAGAAAGAACTTAAGTCCAAGAAGGTTCTAAATCAACCGGTGCGTACGTGGAACTGAATCGTTATTTCAAAGCTCACAGGGGCCAATAGCTCTCGTTGTGTCCAGCCGAGTGCTTATGGCATGCTCCATAGCTTGTGGAGCAAAGAAAGCCCTCCCTGCTAACTTGACCCTGGGGAGACTTGCTCCTCTACTCCTAGTGACCGACATGACCACTTGCAAGGGAACTTGGCCTCTGTCTGTCCCTTCCAAATGATCTGGCAGAATTCTCATCAGGAGAGCCAGAAGAAAATTCCATAAGGCTTCTCGCTTCAGTTCTGTAATAACAAACCCAGCTCCCTCTCCCTGCCTGCCCTGCTTCCTTTGCTCAGTACTGCCCCAGGCTCAGAGACATCCGGGAGTCTCATATTCAGAGCCCAGGTTCTTCAAGTCCATAGGCTGCTGGTTCTGCCCTGCCTTTAGAATCCATTTCCAGTCACTGGATTTGGATCTTCTTCCTTGCCCCCTTGTGTCATTGTCTTACTCACTATATCTCTGTCTGGGCCCCCTAGCCTGTCCATAGCTAATCCCCTGCCTCAGTTTTCTGGCTAATGGCTCAGTTCCTCTAGGAGTGAGTTCTTGTCGTGTTGCTGGCCTTCCTGAGGAGGGATGCCTTACCCTCACCAGGACCGTATGACTGAACCCAGCACAGTGGAACTGTGGATTGAAGGGATGAGTTTCTCTCTTTCTTTTTTTTTTTTTTTTCCTGGAGACAGAGTCTTCCCAGGCTGGAGTGCAGTGGCGCAATCTCGGCTCACTGAAACCTCTGCCTCCCGTGTTCAAGTGATTCTCCTGCCTCAGCCTCCCGAGTAGCTGGGACTACAGGTGTGCACCACCACTCCTGGCTAATTTTTTGTATTTTTAGTAGAGACGGGTTTTACCATGTTGGTCAGGCTGGTCCCGAACTCCTGACCTCAAGTGATCCACCTGCCTCGGCCTCCCAAAGTGCTGGGATTATAGGCATGAGCCACTGCACCTGGCTTGGAGGGGTGAGTTTCTGCTTAGAGAACTCAGAGGAGGCAAAGTGCCTGGCATGATGCAGTCCGGCAAGTGGCCCTGTTGAGGATTGGACTAGCTTTATGGTCTATTAGTTTCCTATTGCCACTGTAACAAATTGCCAGAAACTTAGTATCTTAACACAGATTTATTCTAGTTCTAGAGATCAGAAGGCCAAAATTGTTTCACTGAGCTAAAGCCAAGGTGTCCAAAAAGCCTCACTTCCTCTAGAAGCTGTAGGGGAGAATCCATTGCTTGGTCTCTTCCAGCTTCTAGAGGAAGTCCACATTCCTTGGCTCATGGCCCCTTCCTCCATCCTCAAACCAGCAATGACTGGTCGAGTCTTTCTCACATCCTATCAGTCTCACACTGCTTCTGTCATTATATCTCCTTCTCTGACACCAACTCTCTTGCCTCCCTCTTTGACTTATAAGGACCTTGGTTCCACCTTGGTAATCTAGGATAATTGCCCCATCTCCAAACCCTTAATTTAATCATGCCTGCAAAGTCCTCTTTGCCAGATATGTTCCACAGATTAAGATGGGGCCATCATTGAGGAACCATTATTCTGCCTATCTTGCAAGATGTCACCCAAGTTTGAGGAATGAGATGGAATCCTGGGGACAGATGGGTTCCCAACACAGGTCCTGACATTACAGTGGAGGAGAAACAGGGATCTGGCAAACAGCCAGGTACAGAAGTCTTCATAGAATTCAAATGAGGAAGCACAATCCCTTTTGCGAATTTTGGCTGAAAGAAAGCAATACAGGTCTGCAGTCTGCAATTTCAATTTGCATGTTTTTCTTAAATTCTTCATAACTAAGTGTCTTTACCCACACAGGACTCCCTGAGCCTGGAGTTCTTATAGTGGGCACTGCTTTCAGACTTGAGGTGTTTTAGGATACAAGCTGGCCAGACATTTTGTGGGCATTTAGCCAGCTCAGGCCTATGGAATTTTCCACCTTCAGTTAAAGAAAAGAGCAAAAAGGTAGGGATGTGTGGGGGTGTGTGGACGTATGTGTGTGGCGGGGGGTCAGCGGGGAGGTGTTTAAAAGAGAAAGCAATGGTTTCACATCACATAAAATAACTCTTTGGCGACAAGTCCCAAGATGCCTCTCATATGTCCTGTGTAAAGAGATGCTTTGCCCAGCCTCAAGGTCAAGTTAGACTGGGCATGGTCCTTCTGCATTTTCAAGGTAATCACAGAATCCCTTCCCAGAAATGGCTTTCTAAAACACATGATTGGAGAAGCAGAAGGAAGGACTGGAAAACGTCTCTGAGTTCTTTCTGGGTTCATGATGATTTCAATTAAAAGAAAAATGGAAACTTCCCCTCTCTACCACATCTAGTCACTGCCATCTTAGAGACACATACCACGAAAGTTTCCCGGCTGGTCACATTTGCATCAGCCCTCCTCACACTGGCCAGTATGATGTCCGTGATGGGTCTGATGGCACAGAGCTTTGCTGTCCTGAAGAAGCACTCTGTCGTAGATGTGGATTGCATTTCCTATTTTTACATTGGTTCTAATTGGCCACAGCCATATTTCTCCCAGGCCCAGCCTATCTTTTTTCAGGCCTCTGGCTAAGTGACCTGGCTGTAATGCACTGAAATTCATTATAGAAAAGGTTGGGGAAACTCACAGATTTTGTTTGAAACTCTGTAGAGACAAAATACACATTCACCATCTTCACTTTTCTCATGTTCTATTTTTTTCTTTTTTTCCTCCTCAATAGGCAAACAGTTTCAATTCTCCTTATAAGCCATCTCAGGGTAAATATTCAGATGTTTTCAGTGGAATTGTGTTATACCATTTTTTGAATGTACTTATCTACAATGAATATCTACTACTTATTAAATGTGAAAGGATATTAACTGTAGTACTATTTAAGTCTTTTTTAGAAAATGGTGTTCATTTTCTGTAAATTGTGGGTTTATTCTCTTCAACCTGGCTTATTTTAATTTGCTGATTTACCACTTCCTGCTTTGGAGTTTCTCCTTTTCTCTATTGGCTCTCAGCTGAACTTCACTGAGGCTTCTGGGTACTGTGCTAAGTTAGGTCAACGAGCTTCATGACAGAGTTGACGCCTAGGAACCCTGAAACCTCTGGGGCTGTGTTATGCAGCAGAAGGAACTAGAAAGGAGGGCGTTGCTGGAGAGTGAGCTAGAGAGAGAGAAAGTTGTGCTGAGCTGTGGAAGATGGGTCCCTTGGCTGAGGGAGAAGACAGATACCGTCATTCAGTGCATGCTCAAATCCCAAGGGAAATGCTTGTGAACTGTTGCTTGAAGAGAAGCAGAGAATCTATTTCCGCTTCTTTCTTTTTTTTTTTTTTTTTTTTGAGAAGGAGTCTTACTTTGTTGCCCAGGCTGGAGTGCAGTGGCGCCATCTTGGCTCACTGCAACCACTGCTTCCGGGATTCAAGCAATTCTCCTGCCTCAGCCTCCTGAGTAGCTGTTGACTATAGGCGCATGCCGCCGCGCGTGTATTTTAGAAGAGACAGGGTTTCACTGTGTTGCCCAGGCTGGTCACGAACTCCTGAGCTCAGACAATCCACCTGCCTTGGCCTCCCAAAATGCTGGGATTATAGTGTGAGCCACCATGCCCTGCTCCGCTGTTTTCTTTTTAACAGATCAAACCTACTTAGGACAAGGAGGTAGCGGGAATGGTGGAAGGCAAGACCAGGGCTTAATCTCAGGAAACTGAAGGATTAAAAAGGAGCAAAAGGAAGGTATTTTTTTCCATTACAAAGACCAAGAGACCAGAGATTAAAATATTAACAATATTTAATGAGTGCAGCTGTATATTTTTAGATTCAGACAGGAAGAAATCAAGTCCTTTAGAAATTGTGCTTGATAAATGAAACAGTTTTGTCTGGCACCAAAGGGGTGAGTAGATACTTATTCAGGGGCTGGAGACAGTGCATATACTGTCAACTTGCATAATTCAGTAGTTAAGGAATTGAGAAAATACTTGTATGCTATTCAGCATATAGAATAGTTGGAACATAGGGAACACCATTCTCCACCTTCAATGGAGATCAGAGACACGTGACCATCAGATACCCATAGGGGCCAGATTTCTGTTGGGAACCCAGGGTAGAGGGACTCAGGTGCTAGGTCTGCCTGCCCTCCTTTCTTCCATCCTAGCCTCTACCAGGGTAGAAGGGGAGCAACAGCTCATGCCTCTGCCAGACCCATGTTTCTCAAGGCAGCAAACCCTGCTTGACAGGAATGGTGGCCATAGAGGCTGCCACTCTGAGCCCTTGTGACTTTCTATGAGAGCGGCCCCCACTAGGACTGGCTTCCTCTTACTGACTACATTTTCTTTCTTGCAAGCTACTGTCTTTCCCTTTCCACCTTCTACTATTCTCTAGCTGCTTTCCCCTCATTCTGATTTTCCTCAACTGCCGCTCCTGGTGTTCGCCTCTGCACTACCACCTACCAGGAAACTCTTCTGTGGATCTGGCTGCCTGATCCAGCCCCTTGGCTTCTCCCTTCTACCTTGCCCAGGGAACCGTTCTTTGACTGTGGCCACACTCCTCTCCCCTTCTCATCTTTTTCTCACCTCTTCTTTCTCTCGCTCCTCTGTTTGGCTAAAAAGTGTGCTTTGTGGCACAGAGCCATCACTGTGTTTATTTTTTTTAAAACCTTTTCTTTAGCCAAGGATGGAAAATTCCAAAGGCCTGAGCTAGTGATGGCTGGATGCCTTTTCTGGAAATCCAGTGGCCTGGGTGCCAAGGGAATGTTGTGAAGCTACACGTCTGGCAAGGTTGTCCCCTAAAATGTCCTGGCTTTGGATTTAGTTCCATCTGAAAGAAGGGGAGGTTCTATCTGGAATTATGGAATCAGAATCAAGAGTTAGCTAGGTGTGGTGGCACACGCCTGTGGTTCCAGCTACTCGGGAGGCTGAAGCAGGAGGATCACTTGAACCCACTTCAAGGCTATGGTGAACTATGAGTACACCATTGTACTCCAGCCTGAGTGACAGAGCGAGACCTTGTCTCAAATTTAAAAGAAAAATGAAAAGTTTATGAAATTATGTAATTATAACCCCAGAGCCCAGTTTATGTCACTTTTTTTTTCTGCTGGGTTTAATTGGGAAAGAGTGGCCTTTGACTTAGTAGATCTTTCAAAAGTGAAACCTTTTGCATGAGAGTCAAAGTTCTTGCAGCTCAGTTTAATCATGATTTTGCTTCATTGGGGTTTTTATTTGGCAGAGGCCAGGCACACTTCAGAGCACCTGGAGTGGGCCTCCTGGGGGAGCAGCAGCATCCTTCCAGTTGTTACCAGGTGCAGTTGAGTAGGCCTACCCCACCTTCATGTTTCTTGCCCCCTCCCTGGAGAAATAATGATATGGTTTGGCTGTGTCCCAACCCAAAAATCTCATCTTGAATTGTAATCCCCATAATCCCCGCGTCAGTGGTGGGAACAAGTGAAGGTAATTGGACCATGGGGGAAGTTTCCCGCATGCTGTTCTGGTGATAGTGAATGAGTCTCACATGTATCTGATGGTTTTATAAACGTCTGACATTTCCCCTGCCTGCACTCACTCCATCCTGCCACCCTGTGAAGAGGGTGCCTGCTTCTCCTTTGCCTTCTACCATGATTGTAAGTTTCCTGAGGCCTCCCCATCAATGCTGAACTGTGAGTCAATTAAACCTCTTTCCTTTATAAATTACCCAGTCTCAGGCAGTTCTTTATTAAGGAGTATGAAAATGGACTAATACGAATAAGTTGGCTAGAGTTTTGTCCACACATCCCTGAGGGCTGAAACAAGTCAGAGTTGACCACCTTGATGGTAAGCAAAAAGTTATTGTCTTGAAATATCTAGAAACTGTACCATACCTCTTGGGAGGGTGGGGGAGATTAACAAAATACCCAAAACCATAAAAATGCCAACTCTGTCTGCACTGGCTTCACGTTGCCATAAACACCCAGATTTCCTAGAGGGGGCCTTCATGGCCCTTCATGTCCACCAGTAAGGCCCATCCCACCTTTGAAGTTTCTTCTCCCACCACATCCCTTCCTTTGCCCTGTAGTCTGGCCACATTGAACCATCACACTTTTTCAAACACATTCTATAGTTTCTTACCCACATACCTTTGTGCATGCTGACTCCTCATCCAGGGATGCACTTATAACCCCTTCCCTGCTAAAGGGAGTCCTATCTGTCCTTCAGGGCTTAGGTCAAATGGCCATCTTCTCCATGGCCACCATATTTGGAGCTAATTGCTTCTTCTGCAGCCTTACAGCCTCTTATTAGTTGCATTGGCTTCCTGTGGCTGCTGTAACAAATTACCATAAATTGGGTGGCCTAAAACAAGTTTGTTCTCTAACAGATCTAGAGGCCAGACGTCTGAAATAAGTATCACTAGGCCTCACTCCTTCAGGAGATTTTAGGAAAGGATCATTTATTGCCTCTTTCAGCTCTGGTAGCTACCAGCATTCCTTGGCTTGTGGTTGCAGCACTCCAATCTCTGCCTCTGTGGTCACATTGCCTCCTCTTTGGTCTGTTTCAGATCTCTCGCTGCCTCTTTCTTGTCAAGATACTTCTGATGGCATTTAGGGTCCACCTCAATAATCCAGGATGTGCTTGTCATCTCAATATCCTTAATTTATTTCATTTTGTTTTGTTTTTTTGAGATGGAGTTTTGCTCTTGTTGCCCAGGCTGAAGTGCAATGGCACAATCTCAGCTCACTGCAACCACCGCTTCTTGAGTTCAAGCGATTCTTCTGCCTCAGCCTCCCAAGTAGCTGGGATTACAGGCATGCACCATCACGCCTGGCTAATTTTGTATTTTTAGTAGAGACGGGGTTTCTCCATGTTGGTCAAGTGGCTCTCGAACCCCTGACCTCAGGTGATCTGCCTGCCTCAGCCTCCCAAAGTGCTGGGATTATAGGCGTGAGCCACCACGCCCAGCCAATTTATTTCACATCTGTAAAGACCCTTTGGCCAGATACCATTTGCAGGTTCCAGGGATTAGGATGGGGGGAGGCATTTTTTCAGCCTGTGCATTAGTTCTTAGGTTTTAGAGAGGATTGATGTCAGTACTTTCATTTTAGAGAGGATTGATTTCATTAGGCCGCGTAAGGATAGTTGTTGATAACTTCTCTATTGTATTATAATGTAAATACCTTAAGGGGCTGGTAGGAGACTAGAAAGCTATTGCTTAGTAGTCAGTGCTAGAGGGCCCCGCAATTCTTCTGACAATCTGTGTTACCTTGGGCAGACTTTGACTTTTGGGGGATCTCCTTTTGCTCATTGGTAAACATTGGAAGAATAACATGAACATCAATGGGCCCTGCAAATATGTTTATAATAGCAAAAACACCCAAAAAAGTTCACCTAAATGTTCAAAAGTAAGGATTTGGGCAACTATGTTTATATACATTCTTACACCAGAAAACTGTGCAGTCCTTAAAATGACTTTTTTCTTTCTTTCTTTTTTTATTGAGACGAGTCTCGCTCTGTCGCCCGGGCTGGAGTGCAGTGGCCGGATCTCAGCTCACTGCAAGCTCCGCCTCCCGGGTTCATGCCATTCTCCTGCCTCAGCCTCCCGATGAGCTGGGACTATAGGCGCCCGCCACCACACCCGGCTAAATTTGTTTTGTATTTTTAGTAGAGATGGGGTTTCACCATGTTAGCCAGGATGGTCTTGATCTCCTGACCTCGTGATCCGTCTGCCTCGGCCTCCCAAAGTGCTGGGATTACAGGCGTGAGCCACTGCACCCAGCCTCTTCTCTTCTCTTCTCTTTCCTTCTTCTTTCTTTCTCTCCCCCCCGCCCCATACTCACTCTGTTGCCCAGGCGGGAGTGCAGCTGCACGATCTTTGCTCACTGCACCCTTCCCCCACTGAATTCAAGCAGTTCTCCTGCAGCAGACTCCGTAGTAGCTGGGAGTGCACTACCATGCCCAGCTAATTTTTGTATTTTTAGTAGAGATGGGGTTTTGCCATGTTGGCCAGGCTGGTCTCGAACTCCTGACCTCAAATGATCTGCCCACCTCAGCCTCCCAAAGTGCTGGGATTACAGACGTGAGCCACCACACCCGGCTGACATCTATATTTATTATTGACAGTGGTAAAAAATTCACATTATGAAATGGCATGCAAAGTGTGATCCTATTTTTGTAAAATAATGCATATATGATATATGTGAATTTACTTACCTAATCGCTCTGTGCCTCATTTTCTTCATCTGTAAAATGTAGATAATGATAGTCCTGACCTCAGCGGGTTGTTGTGGTAAGGTTTGAGTAAAATAAGCCGTTGAAGCATGAAGAACAATGCCTAGCACATAGAGAAGCACTAAATAAATGTAGCTATTAGTATTATTGTTATATTCAAAACAACATTCCCAAAGGATGTTGTATGTTGATAACATGTGTATATATAATATATATGTGTGTGTATAATATTAAGAGTGCTAGATGGGCACACTGGCTCACACCTGTAATCCTAGTGACTCAGGAGGCTAAGGTAGGAGGATCATGTGAGCCCAGGAGTTCGAGACCAGGCTGGGCAACATAGCCAGACCCCTGTCTCTTAAAATAATAACAATAATAATAAAATTAGCTGGGCATGGTGGTGCGTGCCTGTAGTCCTAGCTACTTGTGAGTCTGAGGCAAGAGGATTGCTTAAACCCAGGAGTTTGGGGTTACAGTGAGCTATGATCGTGCCACTGCTCTCCAGCATGGGTGACAAAGTGAGACCCTGTCTCAAAAAAAGAGAAAAGGCTGGGTGTGGTGGCTCACGCCTGTAATCCTGGCACTTTGGGAGGCCGAGGCGGGCGGATCATGAGGTCAGGAGATCGAGACCATCCTGGCTAACATGGTGAAACCCTGTCTCTACTAAAAAAATACAAAAAATTAGCCAGGCATAGTGGTGGGCACCTGTAGTCCCAGCTACTTGGGAGGCTGAGGCAGGAGAATGGTGTGAACCTAGGAGGTGGAGCTTGCAGTGAGCCGAGATTGCGCCACTGTACTCCAGTCTAGGTGACAGAGCGAGACTCCGTCTCAATAAATGAATGAATGAATGAATGAATGAATGAATGAATGAATGCCTATCTTGGGTGGTGGGAATATGTTATGAGGAAATTTTATTTTTGCTTTAAAAACATTTGTTCATTTATTTTACTCTGAACATTAGTATTTTTATAAACAGAAAATGTAGCATTCAAGATAGCCATACTTTCAGGATTTCTAGATTTATGTGACACACATACGTGTGCACACACAACATATGGTCTCTATAATTAGCTATTATTATTATTAAGATAATTTTTCCTATAATCCTGTAGCTCCTTGCCTAGTGCTTTGCATATCTCAGATTCTCTACCTGCTAGATCATTAAAATTAGGACAGGCTAGAGATTAGAGACTTTAATTCCCACTTGCTTTTCATTCCTATCTAGTTATTCCCTAAACTTTGATTATAATGTGTTTTCTTTAAAGCGAAGTGTTGAAGAATATATGTATATATATTCTCTCACACTAGATATTTGCCTGTGCATCCACATATATCTATATATTTCATATTATCTTTATAATTTTGGGGAGGCATAACTGTCTACTCCGAATTTTCTGAACTGTAAATTAAGATAGCTGCCATGTTGCATGTGAAATGTGTCTCAGGTTGTTGATACTGGAGTTCTCTTTTGCTGCCGTTAAGAAGAGGAATCACTACAGGGACTTAAGTTTCAAGTAAAGCTAATTAATTTGCATTGAAATTGCAAGGATTTCTGGTCATGATTTTTCTGATTTTGAACATGCTGAATCTTTGTTCTTTTATTTAAAATAATCTATACCTTTTGTGGATTTAAAAACAAATGTATGGGAGAATTACTTATGAATTATGAGCTTTGAAATGGAAGGTCTTGCCTCTGACATTTAAAACAATTAGATTATGATGCACATCTTGGTAGGCGGGGGCTCTTTCCCTCTGTACTGTGTGCTTCTTTTTTCTGTCAGCATACACGTCCTTGAGTTCATTTCTTTCTTCCTTCTGTTCTTCTGTCTTCTCTCCACTATATGTCTCTTTTTCTTATGAGATATATAAAAATGATTTGTTATGTTTGGTGTTCTGTGCCTGTAGTCTCAGCTACTCTAGGGAGACCAAGGCGAGAGGATTCCTTGAGCCCAGGAGTTCAAGTCCAGCCTGGGCAACATAGCGAGACCCCTTCTCTTAGAGAAATGGTTTGTTGTATTTAAACTGGGATTTGGATATTTCCTCTTTGTAACTGAAAAAGTAGGGAGAATAAAGGGATGGATAAGTGAAGCAGAGAGGATTTTTAAGGCAGTGAAACTACTCCATATACTACTGCAATGGTGGATACATGCCCTTATATATTTGTCAAACAAAACCCATAGAATGTACAGCACCTAGAGTGAGCCCTAATGTATCCTATGGACTTTGTGTGTTATGATGTGTCAATGCAGGGTCATCGATTGTAACAAATGTACCAATCTGTTGCCTGATGTTGATAGTGGGGGAGGCTGAGCCTGTGTTGGGGCAGGGAGCCCGTGGGAACTGAACTCTCTAATTTCTTCTTAATTTTGCTGGGAACCTAAAACTGCTCTGAAAAATAGTCTATTAAAAAAAGTAAGATCTATGAAATTTTTTTGTGTCAAAAAATATCCTAAGTGTATTTCTTTTGCATTTCCGTGGACTTTTAATTTTTCTGCCTGTCAGTAGTCCTAATATTTTTTTAAAAAACTTTTTGTGCCATCTCTGGTAGTTTGGAAGCTTACATTCTCAGCTCTCTTGCTGACTTGTTCAGCATAATTATGAAGACTTATAGCAAATTAGAATTGAACACTTTGAAGGCTTTGGATGAAAGGTGTCAGGTAAAAGCAAAGCAATTTTATTGTTAGAGTGGGGGATTCTGAGTCAGAAATTTTAAGGTCAGCCATGCGCGGTGGCTCACGTGTGTAATCCCAGCACTTTTGGAGGCCCAGATGGGCAGATCACTTGAGGTCAGGAGTTCAAGACCAGCCTGGCCAACATGGCGAAACCCCGTCTCTACTAAAAATACAAAAAAATTAGCCAGGCGTGGTGGTGCACACCTGTAATCCCAGCTACTTGGGTGGCAGAGGCAGGAGAAATGCTTGAACCCGGGAGGTGGAGGTTGCAGTGAGCCACTGCACTCCAGCCTGCGCAACAGAGCTCGACTCTGTCTCAAAAAAAGAAAAGAAATGTTAAGGTCTACTCCTCACTGTGTGACCCTGGAGGCAAGGTGCTGATGAAATGAGTATGTGAACCACCAAAATCACGGTGAAGAAGTACCTGCTAACCAAATTCAGGCTTTGGTGCAGCTGTGTTTCCTCAGTGTGGCCCATATGTAAATCAAATTTGGGCAAATCACGTCATTTCGCATATACCATGGGAATCTGATTTTTGAATGAACTTTATTGGAATCCTTTGGAAAGGCAAAGCATCCTTTTGTAATGCAAATGACCACCCACTAATTTATATCTTTTTTAAGGCAGGGTTTTGTGAGGTGGGATTTCAGTTTTTGTAACACACTGACACTCCTCTGCCATTTAAAATCAGATTACACCTGGGAGAGAAGGCTCACTCTGGGAAGCTGCATTAACTCCTTCAGACCTGAAGAAGGCATTTAGTCAATTATTGTTTCTGGGAACTAAATAATACCCTTGTCACTCGAAAAATTTAAAATAGCCTCTGTAAGTGGCTCCTCAGTCTCTAAGAGAACATGACTCATTCCTTCTTTGTAACTTGAAAGAAATCCAAGTGTCAGAAGACACCAGGAAATGAACTTGAGTTACACTTCTAAACATCAGTACTAGAGGTCTTAAATATTAGGAAACCAATATGATATTGGTTTAAAGTTGATGGTTGGAGCCACTATATTAGGATGAAAGGGCAAGGGCTAGACTGGCAGTGCTTTCTAGAATATTCCTTAGGGAAATTCTTGCTGGCAGCATTAAGGCTCCTGAGCTCTGGCTATACTCTGTGTACCATAGACTGTCCTGTTCTTTTGTCCAGAAAGCCCACTCCCTGCTTTCATAACTGCCCCATGGTTACACATGGCCTCATAATGTTTCTTCTGCCAGCTTAATTTATGGTTGCTTTCCCCTCAAGCAGCCTTTGGATCCATCTTCTCCATATAATCAGTGAAAAGAAACGGAGCATATTAGAAGATGCCTTGCATTAGTGCTGGGAGATAGATTGCATTCCTGTACTTCTTAAAACCCATGTCCTTCATAATACAAGATGGAGCTGTGGAGGGTGAGGTTCTCCATGTCTGGGTTGGCCTTTGCCTTTCATTGACCTCGGTGGCTGCCAGTCAATGGAAAAATATGATCAGGGTTCACCCTATGGAATCATTGCTTAATATCATAGATGACTCATTGGAATTAGTGTTGTTAGAAAATCACTTCCAGATGTGGAGCAGAAACTTTTCCAAAAGAGAGAAATACACTCTGGAAAACTGGGTTTTATTATTATTTTTAAATGATTTTAGGGCCAGAATTAAATCTGCTTGTGCCTGGTTAGTCAACATATATTTGGAGTTCTAAGTACGATCCTGTTCACTTCCTTTAGACTGACATCCACGTAAGTGGGGGCGGCCTTCAGCCTGCCTCCTTATCCTCTGTCAACTTCTGCCCTCTCCACATCTCCCATCTTCTCACAATGATGAATGGCTTGGAAGCCTTATCTACTCCCTCAGGTTCCGGTCTCTCATTCCTTGTCATTATCAGCAAACATTTATTGAGCATTCCTAGATACTGTGAAGGATGGAAGAAACATGTAGTTGGAAAGCAACAGAAGTTTTGGTCATATAGCTAAGTGACTGAGGATGAGCTCTTGTGTCCACTTCTGAGTTGAAATGCCACTTTCTGGCTGTGGAATATTGGGAAACTTACTCAACCTCTTTAAGTCCCAGTTTCTTTGTTTATAAAATAGGAGTGATGGTGATAATCATACCTACTGCATAAGGTAAGCATGAGGCCTAAGGGCATAATCCATGGTCAACCCTTGGCATAGGCTAAGTGTTAGCTATTATTATTCATCAATTCACCTCCGTGTGTAGTTTGTGTGTGAAGGGAGAATATGAACCATTAGTTCTAGACTGACACTCTCTAAAAAGCAACCACAGTGTTTGAATTTTGGAATTCTCTTCAAGTTTATTTCACAGCAGCAGAGAATTCACTGGCTTCACATATTCACTACATTTTTAGTTGAGCCCTGTTAAAAGAGGGAATGTGTTGTCATCTCCTTGGAAGCATCACATGACAGACTTTGTAGTTCACGCAATAGTCAGAAGAAAAGCATTTGTAAGTAGCATACCCTGGAGTTCTTGCAAAAGCCACGTCTATTCTAATAAGGTGTTTTTGGTAAATGAAATCTTTTGTTTCCATCCTACTTATTTTTCACAATGTACCTGTTATCACATTGTATTTCAGCAGTTTTCTATCGAATGTGTATTCTCCCCTCCCCCCATCTCAAATGTAACATATCAATAAGTGTGTTTCTATACTAGAATGTGGTAAAAACAAAAAACATTTCTAAAACTTGAAAACTGCACTAGAAGAGGAAAAGATCATAACCATTACTATTACATAGAGATTTACATTAATATCTATACTCTTTGAAACATTGAAAATGTTTGGGAGTTCATGAAACTGCTGCAGAATCTACTGTAGTGGTTAAGAGCATGCACTTAGCCGGGCTCATGCCTGTAATCCCAGCACTTGGGGAGGCCGAGGCAGGCAGATCACTTGAGGCCAGGAGTTTGAGACCAGCCCTGCCAACAAAGGCAAACCCCATCTCTACTATAAATACAAAAATTTAGCCGGGTGTGGCGGTGGGCACCTGTAGTCCCAGCTACTCAGGAGGCTGAGGCAGGAGAATGGTGTGAACCCGGGAGGCGGAGGTTGCAATGAGCGATATTGCACCACTGCACTCCAGCCCGGGGACAGAGTGAGACTTTGTCAAAAAAAAAAAAACAAAAAAAAAACAAAGCGTGCACTCCAGAGTTAAATAGAGCCTGACTTTGAATCCTGACTATATTGGTTTTCTGTTGCTGCATAGCAAATTACCACACACTTAGCAGCTTAAAATAACACACTTATTATTTCACAGTCAGAAGTGTAGGCATGGCTCAGCTGGATTCTCTACTCAGGGTTTTACAGGTGTTGGCAGGACTGCATTCTTATCCAGAAGCTCAGAGCTTTTCCAGGCTCATTGAAGATGGCACAATTTGGTTCCTTGAAGTAGTTGAAATGGTCCCATTCAGCTAGGGGTTGCTGTCACCTCCTAGAGGACATCCTCAGGTCCTGGACAGATAGGCCTCTCATCACATGGCAGTTTACTTCTTTAAAGCCAGCAGGTATCTCTCTCTCTTCAGGATGGGCCCAGTTCCTCTTCTAGAGATCACTTGATTAGGTCGGGCCCACCTGGGGTCCTCTCTGTTTTGATTAATTCACAGTCAGTTGATTCCTGACCTAATCAGGGTAGTGATATCTTTCAATATTCACAGGTCCCACTTACATTCAAGAGGAGAATTAAACAGAGTGAGTAGACCAGGGGGCAAGAATTCTAGGGGCATCTTAGAATTTGGCATACTACACTGACTCTATTTGCTCACTTGGGGAAGTTTCTGACCTCTCTTAATCTGTTTTCCCATTGATAAAATGTGAGTAGTGATAGTATTCTCTACCTCATAGGGTCATTGCTAAAATTAAGTGAGGTAACGCATGTAATGCATTTAGCATAGTACCTGGTGCTTAGCAAGCTTTCAATAAATGTTAGAAGCATAATAGAAAAGAGTTACATTTCTTCCTTCTGTCCTACATTTTCTTTCATTCCCCCACCCTCATAATGAAATGGTTTTGAGGATAGGACATATGGTCACATGCTAAAGAAGTTGAGTTATTTCCCTTAGGATTTGAATTAAATACAAAAAAGAACTTTCTGAGCATAAAGGTTGTTTAACATTGAAATTTCTAAGCCATTTGTATATCTAGGTGGAGACCTTTCTAGAAATATCCTTCTCATTGGATTCTTGGTTAAATGAATGCATGTGCAGCAGGCAGTTCATGGGGTTTTAGGTGTGTTTTCCTAGGTAAGAAGAAGATTTTAGGTTATTACTCTGCTTATGAAAAGACAGTTTGGTAGGCTGGTGATCTGTAATTGACAATAACTTTCAATAACAAATCAGGACTTTGTAGAGCGAGAAATTTCGTTTTACAGGACCTGCACTGTGCACTGTGTTTCTCATGTTCAGTAAGGATAGTCAACAGTTCAGCCTCACGATAGTCCTGAAATTTATTCACATAAGCCCTGAGTTTATTCATATAAGCTACTGAGACACAGCCATTTCTAGAGGATTTGAGTGTAGTTCTGGGGCTAGTCCTAGAAGAAAATGAATATGTATTGCTTTTTCTCATTGCCTGTATAAATTGATCATACTCAATAATACTTAGAAAGCAAACTCCCATGTGACAAATGGTTGGTTCAAAGGCCCATTTTGTAGGTGGGACTGAAGAGAAAGGAAATAAGGGGCAGAGAGACAAGAAGGGGAGTTTGATCCTCTGAGATGGCGCTGAACTTGGGTGTCACTCTTCACAATAATTACTCAAACATTCCTCTCCATTCAGTAGTGACAAATCTGCATGTTTATCTTCTATGTGAGAAGTTTGGAAGTTTGAGTGTGTGGTTAAGAGCCAGCCAGAAACAGAGAGCTGGTAGGGCTGAGGAATCGTATAAGCCTGTAACATCTATGTCCTCCCCACCCTGCCTGTTTGCCCTTGCTGGGCTCACAACCACACCCAGTGTGAGTTTCCTCTCTGTGACTGTCATTAGTACACAAGTGCCCTACCGCATCAGCTGCCTAAGAAGGAGCCAAGTTGGGGGAGGAGTGATGAGTCTGTGACCTCATTGAGAATACCTCAGTCCTTGTTCCTTCACCTACAGAAGGGTAAAAAGGAGGTATTAGGCGTACCTTCTCCATCCATATTTCAGGCTGTCTGCTTGCTCCCTAAAACTTCTACCCATATCTTCTTTAAAAAATAAAGTTGATTACATTAACTTTATTTGTCAGTGTCCTCTGATTTTTTTCTCAAATCAGAGGACACTAACAAGAGAGTCAAAAGGCAACCCACAGAATGGGCAAAAGTATTTATAAAGCATATATCTGATAAGAGATTAATATCCAGAATAGGTAAAGAACTCCTATAACTCAACAACAACAACAAACTCAATTTAAATCAGGCAAAGGACTTAAATAGACATTTCTCTGAAGATGGTAAACAAATGGCCAATAAGCATGGGAAAAGATAGTCAAAACCATTAGTCATCAGGGAAATAAAAATGAAAACCATAACGAGATACCACCTCACACCTATTCTGATGGTTGTTATTCAAAAAACTGGAAAATAAGTGTTGAGGAAGATGTGGGGAACCTGGAATCCTTGTGCATTGCGGTGGGGAACATAAAATGGTACAACCATTATGGAAAACAGTTAAGTGATGCCTCAGAAAGTTAAATATAGAATTACCATATAATAGGCTGGGAGAGGTGGCTCACACCTGTAATCCCAGCACTTTGGGAGAGGCGGGCAGATCACCTGAGGTCAGGAGTTCGAGACCAGCCTGGCTAACATGGTGAAAACCCAATCTCTACTAAAAATACGAAAATTAGCCAGGTGTGGTGGCGTGTGCCTGTAATCCCAGCTACTCAGGAGGCTAAGGCAGGAGAATCGCTTGAATCCGGGAGGTGGAGGTTGCAGTGAACCAAGATTGCGCCACTGCACTCCCGTCTGGGCGACAGAGCAAGACTGTGTCTCAAGACAAACAAACAAAGAAAACTGTATAACCCAGCAATTCTACTTCTAGGTGGAATTGGAATTGGGAAATTCTCCCCAAAAGAATTGAAGGAAGGGACTCAGATACTTGCACACCACTATTCATAGCAGCATTGTTCACAATTGTCAAAAGGTGGAAACAGCCCAGTGTCCCTCAGCAGATGACCAATGGAATATTATTCAGCCTTAAAAAGGAAGGAAATTATGACACATGCTACAATATGGATGAAGCTTGAGGACATTATGCTAAGTGAAAGAAGCCAGTCACAGAAGGACAAATTTTATGTGATTCCACATATATGAGGTAACTAGAATAAGCAAGTACACAGAGACAGAAAATAGAATAAAGGTTTCCAGGGATGGGCAGGGGCAGTGTGGAGGAAGTGCAGAGTTGAGTGGGTACAGAGTTTCTCTTTGGGATGATGAGGAAGTTTGGAAATGGGTAATGGTGATAATTGCAGAGTAATGTGAATGTACTTAATGCCAAATGCAGACACTTATATATAAAGTATATACTTAATGAAGTATATACTTTAAAATAGTTAAAATGGTAAATTTTATGTATATTTTTGCCACAACAATTAAAAAAAAAAACAAATTAAGTTGATTGTATGTTTTGGATTATACCAGCGATACTTGTTTGTGCTAGAAAACTCTGGGGGAAAACAGTAAAGGAAAAAAAAGAAAGAAAGAAAAAGAACGATCCGTAACGCCTCCATTTGGAATACATAAACCTTTAATGTTTTGATTTGACCATATTTCCTTTTAACTACCCTCTCCTCGTCAGCAAAAATGACAGTCACTTTCTACTACTTCCTGTACAGGTGGCAAAATAGTGCCTACCTATTCCCCGTGAAATGTCAGTGTCTTAATTCACAAACAGAAAAGAAAGAAGAAAGACCTGAGTAGTGAAAAACATCACTGCCCTGCTAGGCATTCTGTTGTAAACCTATCTTTAGCAGGGCAGTGGTTCCCAGGCCATGATCACATCTTAGGAGCAGCTGCGGAGACAAGCACAAGGACCTGGGGTCAGCAAGGTCTGGCTTCCAGCTCCAGTCATATGAAAGATATGAGCCAGGGCTTTCAAGTCTTCGGTCATTCTCACGTCCCTTACTAAGCCGCAGAGCAACATCACATTTAGCCGTATTGAATCAAGTCCTCCTCATACCGAGCATGGCTCTTGCTTGAGAGACGTGAAGGCTGTTATCTCTTGTGTTCTCTCTCAGCTAGCTGTTCTGTCAACGGACTGTCCCCAGGGCCTTTCAAAAGGAACTCTGGCCAAGGGTCCCTGAGGGAGAGAAAGATGCTGGAGTTTTACAAGGGCTGCCTTTGCCTGTTTCTCCGATGACTACTTGCTTACAGTCTGAAAGTGGCTGCTCTCAGATTGTGGTGTTTGTAAGAAAGCAGGGGCCAGCCCCTGACCTGACCAGAGGCTGTAGCTTCTACAGTAGTGCCAGTACATTCCTGGGTTCTGGGAAACTTTACCGGGCTAGGCCCAGATTGCTCCCTAAGAGAAACCTCCCGGGGGTCAGAGGAAAGAGGAAAAGGCTCGTTGATTTCACAGAGGACAGGGTGACTGATAGAGAAAACCATTAAACATTTCAATTGGCTCTGCCTTGAATTTTAGAAAGGGACTTATTTGTTTTCCCATTGGAAAATGGGATATTATGTAAATACGGTATGAAAATTGCATTGGAAAGACTGGACTTAAATGGCCAGAAGTCCTTCAGTTGACCCAAGCAATAATCCTGTTTTGCCAGAATTCTCTCAATAGTGAAATATGTAAGCAGCAGTGAAGTAATTACACCAATCTTCCTCCTTAAACATGATAGGACTCCAAAAACATACAAGTGATGTCTTTTGAATTGTCACCCACCACAGGAGGCCACATAATCACTCCCTAATGTTTTCGTTACTCTAAAACCCAGGAATTTCTATCTGTAAGTTTATGAGTCATGTGAGATACCCAGGGCCTTTACTATATAGTCATATTTCGTGTACTGTATAGTCATATTTCGTGTACTGTATATACTTTTATCATTAGATGAGTGTCTGCATTTTGGTAGTAAAGGAAAACTACCATTTAAACAAAACAACTTCTACTGGTTTTATTGTGTCTCTCCAAGACTATAATTACATCTGCTTTTTTTTTCTAACTGTTATAGATCCAGTCATTTTTTTTTTTGTATCTAAAATTATTGATTTTTTTTTTATTATACTTTAAGTTCTAGGGTACATGTGCATAACGTGCAGGTTTGTTACATATGTATACATGTGCCATGTTGGTGTGCTGCACCCATCAACTCGTCAGCACCCATCAATTCATCATTTATATCAGGTATAACTCCCCAATGCAATCCCTCCCCCCTCCCCCCTCCCCATGATAGGCCCCAGTGTGTGATGTTCCCCTTCCCGAGTCCAAGTGAGCTCATTGTTCAGTTCCCACCTATGAGTGAGAACATGCGGTGTTTGGTTTTCTCTTCTTGTGATAGATCCAGTCATTTTAAGTGAAAAGATGTTCTTTCTTAGGCTGGGGCTTCACATAGCTTATTGAAATCCTTAGAATTTTTAAACACCTTGTGTGAAAACTTAGTTAAGGATTTCCCTCTCTTACTTTTGGAGCAACAAATATTTGTTGGTGGATACATCTTGGAAATCAAAGGGGTTTTTGAACTCTGGTCCAAAGTTCCTTGTAGTCAGAAATTTCTCTCATATTACTGGAAACACTGTAACTGCTAGAAATCAACTTAATCAGCATTATGAATCCATTTTGGAAGGAGAAAAAATGAAGAGATGGAGAACATCAAAATGTTAACAGTGGTCATTTATGGATGGTGGTTTTCCAAGTGACTTATATTTTCCTCATTATATTTTTGGATTAAAAATTCTTCAACAAACATGTATTGCTTTTATAATTATATAAAACCAATATATCTTATATGATGACAAGGCAACCTGTTTATAGGAAGCTAGTAAGGCAGTAGATTGTAACCTTTCTTGGGCCACACACTCCTTTGAGATTCTGGGAAACTTCGAACCCTCTCTCCAAAAAGATGTACATACAGCACCTTCCATATAATTTTAGTAGTTTCACAGATTCTGTGTAGCCCATCCAATAATTGACTAAATCTCAGATTAGGAACTACTTTAGGAAGTGGATAGAGTAGTACCCCAAAAGGTATTGACTGCAAATAAATGTAGCAGAATGCAGAGTTATATGCATGTTGTTGGCATCATTGTGGAGGCATCTGATTCAGGGCACAGCCCTGACATCGGACTATGCAAATTAATTGGGACACCGTTGCTGTCGTAAGAGAGAGGAGTTTTTCCATTCATAGAACCTCAAATGTACTATTCTTCTATAGGCTGAGGCATGAGGAGCTGGCAAGGAGTAAGTCAAAACCTTGAGGGGCAGGCCTGAGAGCCCAGTTGATCCCAGGGCTTGCCTCTATGTGAATGAAGCCGCCCCACCCCTAGCACCCAGTTGGGATTTTCTCCAGCAGCTGCAAAGCCTGGAAGCCCCTTGGAGAAGCAGCAGAGAAATAAATGAAAAGGGGATTTGATCCAGGGCTGGAGAGTGGCGGTAGATGTGGTTCAAAATGACAAGGGGTGGTGGGGGGAGAGGTCCCAGTTGAACTGAAAATGAAAGCAAGACAGGAACGCACCGTCACATTGAGAGGATGGCATTTTAGTTGGAGAACGTACAGAAGGTGTAGACATCGTTTTGTCTGTGTCAAACACCTTGATAACAAATGCTATAGGTAGAGGCCTCTGGAGGCAGGATTGCTCTTAGTCTAAGGTCTTATGGTAGCATTTGCAGGGGATACTGGTTAGCATTACAAAATGGGGATGCTTAAGGAAGGGTTTAGGGGAGTGCTTCTTGCTATTACTTCTTCTAACCAAAGCTAGTCCAGGCTTTTGGGTATGTTCAACACTGCATGGCCTTTGGAGCACTTTTATGGGAAGAGGTAAGAAAATGTTCCTGTGGGCACACTTAGCACACAGACTAAACGTGAGCTTCAAGGACGGGAGGGTGGGTGGGACAGACAGAGAGAGAGGTTGTTTAGGAGGAAGTTTGACAAGGGGAAGGCTATTACCAGCACGAATGGAGTTTTGCTTGAGTCATCAACTTCGTCTTAGGTTTAATTCAAGTGCGCAACCAATACTATTTTTCTTTTTCTTTTCTTTTTTTTTTTTTGAGATGGAATCTCGCTCTGTTGCCCAGACTGGAGTTTAGTGGCATGATCTCAGATCACTGCAACCTCTGCCTCCTGGGTTCAAGCAACTCTCCTCAGCCTCCCAAGTAGCTGGGATTACAGGCATGTGCCACGATGCCCGGCTAATTTTTTTTTTTTTGTATTTTTAGTAGAGATGGGGTTTCACTATGCTCGCCAGGCAGGTCTCGAACTCCTGACCTTGTGATCCACCTGCCTTGGCCTCCCAAAGTGCTGGGATTACAGGTGTGAGCCACCACGCCTGGCCACCAATGCTATTTTCTACCTCCTAACATTTCTTCGTGGGGTGCTTTGTTCTATGGAAACTTCATATATGGCATTGTGAATTTACCAAAAGATAAATTAGTGAATGATAATTCATACTATTAAAAGTGTTCAGTAGCAGAGCTCCTTTGGACAGCTACCCTAATGTTTGCATTTCAGTATTTTGGAGATTGTGGTCATTTAGGAAAGATTATAAGAGGCAGAAAATCTTAATTCTGAAGGTTAGGAAAATATTGACCATGGATTCATAGTTTGCTCATTTGAAGAGCTGGGGACAGAGCAGTGAATAAGACAATGACACGACAATCATAGAACTTTCATTCAAGGGGGTAGAGAAACAGAAAAGGAAACATCAGGCACTGCACCTTGGCACCTCTGAAACGGGCTGAGATGGCGAAGGAAGCACAGGAAATAGAATAGCTCTGGGTTTCAGAAGGTGCACTGAATAGGAAGGAGTACTGGGTAGATCAGGCAGCCTCTTGAGGTCTTGAGGTGGGGGGAGTAGGCATAACCAGGCAGAGAGGTCAGGATCATCAAGTATGAGATAACATGACCCATTATGATGTCAGCCCACCATGGTTGGAGGGCATGGGGCTGGAGGCTGAAGATGGAGACCAGATCACAAGGGATCTAATAAGCCTTGCTGAACAGTTTGAGCTTTATTCCACAGACTCTGGTGAGCCACTGAAGGTATTGAAACAAAGTAATACTGTGATCCAACATATTTCTCATCAAAAGTTGGACCATTTTGGATCAAATTAGCCATAGAAAAGGTGTTGGGAACAAATTAAGTACAGATTGGCGGCTGATCTTTTCCAAATGAAATATTCTGGTTAATCTCTATCACACAAGGATGATGCAAACATTTTCTCTCCCTTAAAGAAAGGCTTTTCACATAAGCAGAACCCTCACTTTATTGTCCTCAATAGTTTTGTATGCAACTCTAATGAGTAGTTTTCCATAATTCAGTGTATTACTCCTGGAAAATATAGACAATAGGACAATTTTTATCCTACGCTGTCATTTTATGGATTAATTTCCATTAATGTTGACCTTCTGGTTTTCAGTGGATAAATATGAGTAAAACATCTGTTCGTGTCATTCCCTTGCTTAAAAAACCTCTTCTGGCTCCCCATCACCTACACTAGGAAACAGTCTAAACTCATTGACTTGGCATATGTGGTCCTCCATAAACGTCCCTTCCCAGCTCATCTTGGCCATTCCTCCCTGTTCTGTACACCCCAGAATCAATGAACACATGGCTTTCTTCTTCTTTGCTAAGACTTATGCTCTCTTCCTTGCCTGCCACGGGATTTTTATTTCATCCTTCAAGTCTCAGCTCAAAAGCTATTTGCTCTCTGAACTACCTTCACCAGTGGCATGAATCACTCCCTTCCCTATGTCTGCATGGCGCTCTCTGTATCCCCTACCCTAGCCCTTAGTCTGTTGCATCGTAGCTCTTGATTTAGGGATCTCTCTCTCCTTCTAGCCCATGAGTTGGTTAAGGGCAGGGCCCACATCTTGCCTGCTTTTGCCTTCCCAGCTTTGTAGCTCCACTGCCTGACACATGATTAATGCTCAGTGAATCTATAGAACTAAGTTCTATGTTTTCTATTTCTGTTTATAAGCATTCCAGAAGAGCCCTCAGGGAATGACAGAGCAGCAAGCCTCACTTCTGTAGGAAGCTGGTCTGTGAAATATATGGTTACGGTGTAGGAACCTCAAACATTGAAACCTAACCATTCAGATGAAGAGCAACATGATTTCTGTACTGAGAACTCATCTCTTACTAAATATTGGAGATTGGTTTTTGTTGTTGTTGTTGTTGTTTTGTTTTGTTTTGTTTTGTTTTTGGATGTATAAGGAAGTGAGGTTGGGTGCAGTGGCTCATGCTGGTAATCCCAGCACTTTGGGAGGCTGAGGCAGGAGGGTTGCTTGAGGCCAGGAGTTTGAGACCAGTCTGGGCAACATAGGGAGACCTCGTCTCTACAAAAATTAAAAAAAAATATAGCCAGGTGTAGTGGTGGATGACTGTGGTCCCAGCTACTCAGGAGACTGAGGTGGGAGGTTGCCTTAAGCTCAGGAGGTTCGAGGCTGCAGTGAGCCATATACTTAAAAAAAAAAAAAAAAAGGGGGGGGGGGGAGTGAAGCTGAGTAATTTTTTGTTTTACTTTTCTTGACAGCCTTTGAGATATAATCCTCATTCTATACAGCTCACCCATTTGAAGTGTGTATATATATATATATTGTTTTTTTTGAGAGAGAGAGTCTCGCTTTGTCGCCCAGGCTGGAGTGCAATGGTGCCATCTTGGCTCATTGCAACCTCCGCCTCCTAGGTTCAAGCGATTCTCCTGCCTCAGCCTCCCGAGTAGCTGGGATTACAGGCGCCCGCCACCACATCTGGCTAACTTTTTGTATTTTTAGTAGAAGTGGGGTTTCGCCATGATGGCCAGGCTGGTCTGGAACTCCTGACCTCAGGTGATCCGCCCACATCAGCCTCCCAAAGTGCTGGGATTACAGGTGTGAGCCACGGCACCCAGCTGAAGTGTATATTTTCATTTTTAGTATATTCAAAGATATGTGAAATCATCACCACAATTTTAGAACATTTTCATCAACTCAAGGTTATTTGTTTAAGACAGTCAAAAACCTTTCATAGAGGTCAACTCCTAAGACTTCTTTCAAATGGTATCTCTGGTGATAGGGGGTTTGTCATAGGGATGGGAATTGGCTTAAAGAAGAATATAAAGATTATAGATAGGGGCAGTCTTTTTTTGTTTCAGAGGAGGATGTGTAAAAAAAAAAAAAAAAAAAAAAGCTGAAGACCCATGGGATGGTTTAACGGATGCTAGTCTGACTTAACACGCTTTCTAAGGATAGAGAGAGGCTAAGCTGTAGGAGCTTTCATACAGTGAGGCCCTATAAAGTTAAGGAACATGGACAGG
This sequence comes from Piliocolobus tephrosceles, assembly GCF_002776525.5. NCBI lineage: Eukaryota > Metazoa > Chordata > Mammalia > Primates > Cercopithecidae > Piliocolobus > Piliocolobus tephrosceles. The sequence goes on along the minus strand of NC_045445.1, from coordinate 35,818,622 downwards.
AAAGTGAGACATGAGTTTCTAGAGAGACAAGAATTGGGAAAATAATTACAACTTACTAATAGGAGAGTATGCTGTAAGCTTAATTGAACTTGACTGAAGCTACATGAGAGCAATTGAGGACCAGGGTGTGTTAGGGCCAATAGAACAGTAAAATTCAGGGCATGATCAGGAAGGGCTTTTTGGCAGCCATCTGTAGACACCGGCCTCACCTCACCAAGAAAATCTAGTTGAGGAAGGCGTGCCTGTTTAGTCACGAGTGGGATAGACAGGATAAACGTAAATCACCTCACCATATCTTGAAATGTTATACCACAAGATGGAGCATCTCCTGACATTTTAAAGAGGTAACCTTAAGAAAAGTCAAAGGAGCTATCACTTTATTTACTTTACATAGCTTTTATTTGTTTGTTTGTTATTATTATTTTTTGAGATGGAGATTCGCTCTTGTTGCACCGGCTTGAGTGCAATGTCCTGGTCTCGGCTCACTGCAACCTCCGCCTCCTGGGTTTAAGCGGTTCTCCTGCTTCAGTCTCCCGAGCAGCTGGGATTACAGGCGCCCACCACCACACTTGGCTAATTTTTATATTTTTAGTAGAGACAGGGTTTCACGATGTTGGCCGGATTGGTCTCTAATCCCTGACCTCAGGTGATCCGCCTACCACGGTCTCCCAAAGTGCTGGGATTACAGGCGTGAGACACTACACCTGGTCTTACAGAGCTTTTGGAATATATTATCTCATGCAGTTGTATAAACTTAAAATATTGGTGGACTCAAGAAAGATAGAGATAATTTCAATTAATGGGTAGATTCAATATGATGAATTGTGGAAAACTAAAATATTTGTAGAAAGGTGCATTTTTGCCCCTATCAAGGTTGATTTTCAAACTAGAGTCTGTCAGTTTTCTTTACTCGATTATCAAGAGCAATTTAATGAGATGGGTAGACCAACTGTCAGATCCAGTGTGGAAAATGATGTGTGGCTGCTTTATAGATTACTGAGCTTCTCTAATGGAGTAAGTTTATGCTACTGTGTTCAAATGATACAAACAGGACCTCTAGGAGGTTATGTTTTATTGAATGTGAGTGATTTAGATGGCTAAATCTACATACCTATAGAACGCCTGTGCACCTCAGTTTTTTTCTGCTTAAGAATGCAAGGTATGTTAGAGTTCTGTTTATAACTCAGGAAAAAGAGATGTCTTTTTGTTGTTGTTGTTGTTGCAAGTTTAAGGTGAGCACTAAGATCCAAGGCAGGTTATAAAATAGTTGATAGGCATAGAATAAGTGCAATCTCATTTCTTCTTACAGGAATGAATTATTTGCAATAATTTGTGCATGTCTTTGTGAACTCGTTAAATTCTTTGATTTGTTAGAAAGTCATTATGCATCTCCAAGGCACATTTTTTTCTTTCTGTCAATAATGGTGTACTAAAGAATAGAAAAAAAATTAATTTTCAAAAGGCTCTTTGCCATTCTAGTCTCTCAGTTATTCAAGCCCTTCTTTTCGTTTCTTAAACCTCTTTTTGTTTTACTTTTGAGTCGTTTAAATGCTTATTAGCACAGAGTGAACACAAAAAGCCAGGAGAAATTGAATTCAAATCAATTTTCCTACCTGTCAACCAGTTTGTCGAGTAAAGTTTCGGCTACATTGAGTTTTGGGGTAGAAAGTTCATGAAAATTATATTTATTCATTTGTATATAATCAAGGTTATTTGCATAATATTTGAACTGGTCATAATGAAAAACGTTTGTTAACCGAGTGTGAACTAATCATATAGTGTATAGTCTTGTTTCTTAATTTTTTATAGTAAATTATTTGTAAGTTTTTAAAAATAGCTCTTGAGTTTTTGTAAATAGTTAAATATAGTTGGAAAGGGGAAATGATTTAGCAATTAAAACAATTTCTTCCCTATGCTAAAACTCTTAAGGGAAAAAATGGGTTTTATTTTTCCTTAATGTTTCTATGTTACATTTAAAGGACTTTGAAATCATATTTTGCTGATTCTTAGAATATTAAGTTGTTCCTAAATTAAAGCTGGGAACTGAAAATTTAATTCTGAAAGCATCAGCAACAACTTGTCCTTCTGTCCTTGTGTGCTGCCATTTTAGCTTGGAAGGCATATGTATAAGATCAGTCACTGTACTATTCAGTTGGTTATCCCTACACAAAAGCTTCTGGCTTTGTGGTTCTCAGGGCTCTCTGCTACGTTGTGTGGAGGATATTGAGGTGAATTAGACATGGTCCCTGGACAATAGCGTACTGTTGTTTTTTTGTAATTTGATTCTTAACCACTTGAAAATGAATCTGCCAACTCCTTTCCCCCAAGTAAAAGACCTAAGGTGCTAATCCCCACTCATTGATGACAAATGCTAAATTGGAAGCAACAGCTTAGAAATGCAAAACTCCTTATCCAATTACATTACAAGCTCTCTAAGCCAGTCATGTTCAGCACCTTCAGGGCGATGAGAAGGCGAGATCTCACTTTGGTAAGAATGATAGCGTAGTTTGAGTCAGTTTTAGACATTTCTAAAATGCAAAGTTCGTTCAAGGAGATAAAATGTGGTAGGAGCTGAGAAAAATGATTTGCTTTTGTTAAGTTCAACGCATAAATGTTTATGTGGATCATGGTTAAGAGCACTGGCTCAGGAGTCCATCAGATAAAGATTTGAATCCCAGCTCCACAAATGTGTAACACTGGGCATGCCTAAGCCTCAATTTCCTCATCTGTAAAATGGGCATAATAAAATAACCTCTCACAGGATTTTGGGGCGAATCAGATGAGATCATAGGTATAAAATGCTTAACTGGGTATACAGCAATGCTTAATGTAAGTGGTAAGAGACAGTACAAGGCACTGTTTCCTGACCAACCCGGTGTTTTTGATCCTGCCTAGGAGACTAAGTAAACCATCCAAAAAGCAGTTAAATATCCAGGGAATGTTATATATGAGTAAATGCCACAATAGATGGGAAAGACAATAAGGCCTGTTGGGGAGTGAGGAGGGCTATGCTATCATAAGAATCAGGTGAGCTAAGAGTGGGTTGGTAATAAACATGACCCACTGGTCTCATGGAAAGTATGACTTTTCCCTTAGCTGTTTGCTTTAAGAAAGGTCAGTGTCCTGAATGCAGTTTGTATTTAGATTCTTATGCCAAGATTTTCCCCGGAAAATAATCTTTGTGAAAAGATGTTCATGTCTATTTTGCCAAGTTGGGTTCCGCTAATTAAAAAGATGCCCCTCCCCCACATCATTAGATTGTAGTTATGCAAAGCTCCTTCAGTAATTGGAGTTCCTATTGGGGAAGAGACAAAGAGATGAGCTGCTGAAAGATGGTCAGATTTAGAACAAACAGGGTCATGGTCATCACAAAGTCAAGTACTCTTTATTTGAACCTTATGAAGAAATTTCTTACAGGCTGGACACACCAGCTCACGCCTATAATTCCAGCACTTTGGGAGGCTTGGTGGATGGATCACTTTACCTCAGGAGTTTGAGACCAGCCTGGGCAACATGGCGAAACCCCGTCTCTATAAAAAATACAAAAATCAGCCTGATATGGTGGCACACACCTGTAGTCCCAGCTACTCGGAGGCTGAGGTGGGAGGATTGCCTGAGCCCAGGGAGGTTGAGGCCGCAGTGAGCTGTGATCAAACTACTACACTCCATCCTGGGCGACAGAGTAAGACCATGTCTCAAAAAAAAAAAAAAAAATTTTTTTCTTACAGTTATGGTTCCATTATTGCCATGCTGTATAGGGTTCCTCTCTAGAAGTCTCTAATCTACAGTGGTGGCATCTCTCACTTCCGTGAATCATAACACAACTTTTGCGTCTCATATTCACACACCACTCTTGACAGTTACCTAGTCTCCGATCTTACAGGGTTTATGAATAAAACTAGAAGGCAAGATGACATGATCTGAGACCACATAAACAGATATGGTGAAATTCTTCTGATTGATCTAACGGGGAATAGATAGACTCACACATTTTAGTGTGCAAACACACTTGTACAGTTCCTTTTTTGGAAGAAGATATGGCTATCAAAGGGCATGATAGATGCACAGAAATTACAACAGACTGTGATCAGCTCTCACATCTTGGGTTTATCTGCCTTCCCCGCGAGACTGTGAACTTCTCAAGGGCAAGGTGGTTTTTTGTTTTGTTTTGTTTTTTTCACCTCTGCATTACCAGGGGCTAGCACAGGGCCAGAACCTCAGTAGGAACTCAATAAATGCATCTTTATGCTGAACTCACATTGTTTTCTGTGCTGCCGGAAATTGCATGCCCCCAGTGGCCATTTTGAGTGCAAAGTGTTATTTTAAGATGCTCTCTAGAGAAAGCACTCTAGCCTCTGCTTACAGATGTCTGAGAGGAAAGGAGAGCCGAATGACTAGGGGGTCTAGAGAAATTCCTAAGTGAAGGCAGTGGAGAAATGATGGGAAGGAGAGACTCACCTCTTTTTGAGTGTGCTACTTCTAACCCAAGACTGTTGTTATTTTTCATAAGAAAATGCTCAGATGTCATTGAAGCTGTAGTCTGACTGCAGTACTGCAAAAAAGAACTTTTGGGCTAATCATGCTCTTTCTGAAACCAGTAGTTGCCATGTTCAGCACAAGCTGAAACTCAGTTTGGAGGATGGGGTGGTGGTAGTGGTGGCGTGGTGGCGCAGGGATGTTTTTGAATTGGCACTGTGCCATACTGCTAAGCTTTCTGCCTGCTTTCTGGTAACCCTCCCAGTGTGATAAAGGAGCGATTCTACGAAGCCAGTGTTCACTTCAGACTTGCAGAAGAGACATTCTTAGAATTCTTAAGGAGAACTAGTTTCTAAAGTAAAAGATTTACCGGTAAATTAATGACCTTTGGTATGATATTTAAGCAGAAGTAACCCAGGCTCATTTTGCATTGCTTACAGAGAAATACTATGTGATTATTCTTGTGTCTTACACATTTCTAATTATAACATAAATATGCTTGCTAGTCAGATATGCTTTTGGATCCATGAGTGTTTGGATGGTTGAATATATACATTCACGTACCTTTTTATGTATTTATTTTAGTATTACAAGCATGGTTTTATATTTACGCACATACAGTTATGATGATGAAAGATCAGTCATCCTGTACTGTGAATGTACAGGAACCACCACAAAATTATAAAGCCTAAGTGGTGATGTAGTGACCCTCAGTGAGGATCCATTGTTTCCTCTCTTTGGACCAGGAAGTGGACTGCAACTGAATCTATTCTGACGAGTTTCCTTTTTTGCTATCTGTCCTTTCTACCTATATTAGAAATAAAGTTATCTCAATTTATGGAGCTGTGCCTTTCTTCCCATTTGTAGAGTTTGCACATAGAAAGCTCGTTGAGATTTGGTCCTTACCATGGCACCAAAATTGGCATTTTTATTTTACTAGAAATAGAAAAATGCAATTTATTCTCCTTTATGGGTTGATATGAAGCTTTCTTTTTCAATAAACGTTTTCAATTAAGAAAATATTTGATTTGAAGAAAAATATGAAGTCAATGATAATACATGGTATGGCAAATACGAGGATTACATGTGAGTAAGTTCAGGAAACTAATAAAAACAAGGATCAGGAGTTGGGAGACCTGGGTTTGAATCCTGGTTCAGCTCCTAATGTAGACAGATGAACTTAGACCTCCGAGCCAGTTTCTTGAGGTATAAAGCTGAAATGATGGTATTTTCCTTGTCTACTTGACAAGCGTTTGGTAACAAACAGAATGCGTATGAAAGTGTTTTCTTAAGACTGCAAAGTGACATTGAAATGAATTAGCAAAAAATAGTAATATTACTAGCAAGTTATTCAAGAAAGCTTAAGAGTCAGTGAATGAAAACTTTCAAGAACAAATCGTTTTGTTTTGTTTTGTTTTGTTTTCCCCATGGTGAAAACTGAGCTGGTTCCAAATTTAGGTTGACGGTTTTCCTGTCACTGCTTTCGGGAAGAAGACTGAAACATATGCTCACTTCTTTCCAGATTGCATAAATGCCTTCGCCTTATACTTAGCACTGCTCTGGAACTGTATGGAAATTGCTATTATTTGAATGTTTATGAAGTACCATTTATTGTAACGGGTTTTTGGAGTTATGAAAAAGCACCTTTACGGGCCAGTCAGTGTGCACACTGGCAGAAAGGATAAATTACAAACCTGAAAGAAAGACCCTCTTTGAGTGTAATAGAAGCTTTTATGTATAAGTCTAGTAATAGAATGAGAAAGACGAATGGGAAAGTTAGATAAGGGATATGATGGAGACTGCTGGGCAGAGCCACCATTAAATCATGGTAATTCTATAGGTCATAGATTTTCTTCATCTCGGAGGCCTTCAGAGTTATAACTGAATCCTACTAGAAGGGAAATGTAGGGTTCAGTCCCTTCTCATCTTTCTTCTTGGAAAGATGAATCCTGATTCACAGACCTGAATCTTCTATTAGGGGAAGCTTTGTGGGACCCAGAATAGCCACCCTAACTTTTCCACAATTGAGCTACCCCTGACAAAGGAAGTAGGTGTGAAGACCCAGAATGCTTAGTTTAATCAGTTTTAAATGTGAAAAGTGAAACTTTGTTTTCTATAACATAAATATATGACCTTCAAAATACGTGGTAAGCTGTTTCATTTTTAGAAGGTATATACTATACATTTAAATAAATGAGTAATTCAGGAAGTGGAGAACATTACCCTGAGTGACATATGTCACGCAAAGAAAGACAAATAGTACATGATCTCATTTATATATGAAATCTAAAACAATCAAACTCATACAAGCAGAGAGTAGAATGGTGGTTACCGGAGGCTGGGGCAAAGGGGAGATGGTAGTCAATGGCGGGATACAAAGTCTCAGTTAAACAGGAAGAATAAGTTTGTTTTTTTTTGAGATCAATAGTATATAGCATGCTGAATATGCCTAATAATTGAGTACTGTACATCTTATCACTAAGAATAAATTTCTTATGTTCTCATCACAAGAAATGTTAAATACTTGAGGTGATAGATATAACTAGCTTAATTTCATCATTCTACATTGTATTAAAAATCATAACACCACTTTGTACCCCATAAATTAAAAAAAATAAGTGATTCATTTCGACATATTCTTTCCATATTAATTTGGAGCTACATTAGAAAGCTGAAGGAGGGCCAGCCGTGGTGGCTCACGCCTGTAATCCCGACACTTTGGGAGGTCAAGGCGGGTGGATCACCTGAGGTCAGGAGTTCGAGACCAGCCTGGCCAACATGGTGAAACCTTGTCTTTACTAAAAATACAAAGATTAGCTGGGTGTGGTGGTGGGCACCTGTAATCCCACCTACTCGGGAGGCTTGAGGCAGGAGGTGGAGGTTGCAATGAGCCGAGCTCACGCCATTGCACTCCAGCCTGGGCAACAAGAGCAACACTCCATCTCAAAATAAAATAAAATAAAATAAAGGCAAAAAGAAAGAAAGAAAAGCAAAAGGAAAGCTGAAGGAGGATTTTCTTTTTTTTTTTCTTTTTCAAATATACCTGAAGTAGGTACTTGTGAAATTATTGTACAGAGAAGTTGACAGATTCAACAGGTTAAAACACTGAAATTTGAGGACTGTTTTTGCAATCTGTACTAGGAAAATAGTTGGCACCAAAAGCAAGACTTAGATTATTTTTAGTGCCTCAAGCTTGCTTTCTTAGATAGGACTTATACATTCAACTTCTCTGAGAAATTGATCTCAGACTGGGAGCGTTAGAACTAGAAGATACAGTCAGTTTCCTTTTGTTTGAGTCCATGGAAACACGGTAGGTATGGCTGAAAGGGGTCAGATTTTCCTGTCAGAAAATCTGAATTCCTCAAATAGGATTTTTTGCTTTTATTTCAACTCATTTTGCAGTAGTATTTGCAGACGTGAGAGGGATGATCAACTTGCTTTGATCTTTGTAGACGTGGGTCTATAAATCCAAATTTAAGACTTGAAATAAAGCATAAAGATTAGGATCTTCTAGACTTGTTGAACACTGAGCTCATTGGTCAGAGTAGTTTACTTTAATCTTTCTAAATAATCTTCTACAGGAAACTCTGAGATGCCCTTCAGATATGGAAATTGGGTATAGCTGTGACCTGTTGCGAACCATGTATAAAAACTATTCTCAACTTTTCTATGGATAAAGTGATACTAGAGACTACCTCAAATACTATGTACACAAATACAAGAATAATCCCGATGCTATTATAATATTAAGTCTTAATATAAATTATATTTGGAGTTTTTATTATAAAATTTTAAGGAAATAATTTCATATGAAACATCATTAAAAATTACTACTATCTGCCCAGCTTGGTTTAGAATGTGAGACATGTGAGACATGGCTCTGGTTGAATCTGAATATCTCAAAGTTCATCAGCAATCGATGACTGGATGCCTATCGTGTGCCAGGTATTCTAAGTGCTGGGATTAAAGAAGTAAACAAATAAAAGAGAATCCCTGCTCTCAAATAGAGAGGTGAAATAGATGGTATATCAGATTGTGGTAAGTTCAATGAAGGAAAAAAATGATAGGAAAGTAAATAGTGGGATCCCATTCCCAGTTCAGTACCATGCACATGAGAATCTTGGTATATTTCTTTCTTCTTTCCGCCCCCTAGCCCTCCCGCAGTTGCAGGGGTCAGGGCTGGTGGTATGCATGCATGACAGCTGTGGGTGCATGTAAGTAGTGATAGCCAGTGGTGGAAGTCAGGATCACCTCATATGGCTGTGGGGGTTGGGGCTTATGGCATGCACACCTGTGACAGTGAAAATTAGTGATGATAGACATTGAAGTCAGTTGCACGTGTACACACAGCTGCAGGGTCAGTCATGGGTGTGCAGAAGTAGGAGCCGTCTTTGTGTATTTCTGAGGGGAAAAACAAAAGCAGAGCCTTTGCAGTCACAGACCTGGATTTGAATTCCAGTTCTGAAGGCAGGCAAATTACTTAACCTCAGTTAGGTCCAGAGTCTTTGCATCTGTAAAATGGGGATAATGATTCAATCTGTTTCATATTGCTATGAGTGTTACATGAAAAAATGTACAGAAAGCACTTAGCACAGTGCCTGGCATATAGAAAGGGCTCAGTAAATGTGAACTGTTACCATTACTCTTATTATGTTACATCCTGGCTTTCTTAGCATCACTGACCCTGCTTCTTGTTACTTTAGCTTCAGGCTGGGCCCTACTGTCAATGGCCAGCTCACCTAGAAGTCCAGCAGGGATCCACTGACTTTGTCACCTTGAACTTCACCCTTTCATAACCTGCCCATGGGATCAAGCATCTCTAGTACCTATGCCTGCCCCAGCTATACTGGAACTTAGTACGCCCATGGGACAGTGTCCCTGGTACAGAGTAGGAATATGAATGTTGATACTTTCTCCCCCAACGTTGCCCAGAGAGTAGTGCAGATGCAGTAAATACCAACAGGCAGACTTCCAAGTATGCCACTTTTTGTTTTACTTAAAATTCAATAAGTTTTAGAAGGCACACAGATTAAGTAGAATAACACAGTTCTTTTTTTTTTTTTTTTTTGGATAGACAGGATCTTGCTCTGTTGTCCAGGTATAAGTGGCACAATCAAAGATCACTGCAACCTCAACCTCCCAGGCTCAAGTGATCCTCCTGCCTCAGCCTCCTGAGTGGCTGGAACTATAGGCATGAGCTATCACACCCAGCTGATTTTTGTACTTTTTGTTGAGATGGGGTTTTCCCATATTGCCCAGGCTGATCTCTAATTCCTGGGCTCAAGTCATCCACCTTCCTCAGCCTCCCAAAGTACCGGGATTACAGGCATGAGCCACCATACCCAGCCAGAACTCTTTATCTTTAGCAAGGGAATGTCTGTATGTGTGTGTGTATGTGTTTGGGGTGTGTGTCTAGCTATGAAGAATATTTCTCTTGTGAAAGTGTCTCCATTAAGTACTTAAAAGTATCAGTAATCCCTTCTTTTGAGAAGTAATGTATCTTTAGTACATAGAAAAGAATTTAACTCTTGTGGGTTTGATCATAATAACTTTATTTTTGTCTCTTATAAAGGAAAAGGCCAAAGTGGTTGAGCCCCTGGACTATGAGAATGTTATTGCCCAAAGAAAAACCCAGATTTACAGCGACCCCCTCCGAGATCTGCTTATGTTTCCAATGGAAGATATATCTGTGAGTTCACAAGCACTTCTTTAAAGAAAACAGCCCCTATTTTTCAAGCCAGTTCTTACAACAAGAATGTTCTTTGTGTTCTAGATCTCGGTAATAGGTCGTCAGCGCAGAACGGTGCAGTCTACTGTACCAGAAGATGCTGAAAAGAGGGCCCAGAGTTTATTTGTCAAAGAGGTAAGAGGCTCAAAGGCCACAGAAGAATATTCTTCATATATTTAAAATATATACAGTATTTATGTGTCTTTATATATTTGTAACCTGTTTATAAATAAATAAATATAAAATATTTAAAGTAGTCTTCCTTTAATGTAAAGATAAAATAAAATTGCTAACATTAACTGGCCTAAATAACAAGTGTATATGACGTTAACAAGTCTATATGATGATAAAGCTTAAACATTTCCACAAGGTACATATGACCTTAGTGTTCTCCTTTTGGATTTGAATACTCTTTGCACTGAGAGTCAGAGTATTCAAAGGGCATATGAATTGGGATTTATTGCCAGCAACTGGGTAAGAGAGGCACAGTTAATCCATAAAGGAAGATCCCAGTACCAGTAATTACCAAATGGTTTTAAAAAGCCTGTCGACATAGTACCAGACTTTTAAAAAGTGGACATATATGTACTTTTCCTGTATTTCAAATTCAAGATTCCTGTTTTCTTTCAGTGTATTAAAACCTATAGCACAGATTGGCACGTGGTAAACTACAAGTATGAGGACTTCTCTGGGGACTTTCGAATGTTGCCATGGTAAGTTTAGCATTCCAGGGAAACATGCAACATTAGAATTATTAAGCTTTTTTACCTTGTTAAAACCACTTGTGAGGCCGGGCGCCATGACTCATGCCTGTAATCCCAGCACTTTGGGAGGCCGAGGCGGGCGAATCCCAAGGTCAGAAGATCAAAACCATCCTGGCTAACATGGTGAAGCCCCATCTCTACTAAAAATACAGAAAGTTAGCTGGGCGTGGTGGCGGGCACCTGTAGTCTCAGCTAGTTGGGAGGGTGAGGCAGGAGAATGGTATGAACCCGGGAGACAGAGGTTGCAGTGAGTGGAGATCGTGCCACTGCACTCCAGCCTGGGCAACAGAGTGAGACTCCATCTCAAAACAAACAAACAAACAAAAATCACTTGTGAAACCTTTCAGTTATAATTTGTAATAAAGCAAGTCTTCAAATAACCTGCATGTTTGGTTAAATGCAGTGTTTTGGTTAATTGAATAGGTTTTAACTTTCATCTTTGAAATTCTTTCCAAAATGTACGAAAGCTCACTTTTTGGCTTTAGTGGACCTGTATTGATCATAAACTAAAATTTAGCTGATGGTGGATAATGTAGTGAGCATTTTCCAGTAGTGTCAGTGAAAAAGCTTGATGATAATGACTTCAGTTTGGTGAACCTAGCCATCCCTTGGAAAAATTACATCTCTTTCAATTGAATTGAAGGAATAGCATGAGCACACTGGCCCAGGAGCCAGACTGTTGGGGCTCAAATCTTATTTCTACCACTTACTAGCTGGATGACCATGACTCAGTCACTTAACCTGTTTGAGCTCTCCATTTTCTTATCTCTAGTACTGATTCCTCACAGGATGTCATATGGGAAATGTTTTTGGAACAAATAGCAGAGGAATAAGACGTTTGTTTAGCTTTTTGTAGTTTTCAGAGCACTTTCCAAAAGAGGAGAAAACTGAGTCCTATATGGACAGCCTGATCCTTGGGAAAAAAAAAAAGAAAAAGAAAACAGAGTCCTAAAATGACCCGTCCAAGGTCATACCACAAACAAATGCAAGAGCCAGAATTACACTGTTGCCTTTTTTTTTTTTTTTTTTTTTAGACGGAGTTTCGCTTTTGTCGCCCAGGCTGGAGTGCAGTGGTGCAACCACTCCTCTCACTGCAACCTCCGCCTTCTGGGTTCAAGCGATTTTCCTGCCTCAGCCTCCCGAGTAGCTGGGCTTACAGGCACCCACCACCACACCCAGCTAATTGTTTTTTTTATTATTTTTGGTAGAGACAGGGTTTCACCATGTTGGCCGGGCTGGTCTCGAACTCCTGATCTCAGGTGATCCACCCGCCTCAGCCTCCCAAAGTGTTGGGATTACAGGCGTGAGCCACCACACCCGGCCTGTGTTGCTTTTTGACCCAGGGAAGGAGAAGTTCTGCCATGACTAACAGCTCTGTCACAGGATCCTTAGCAACTTCTGCCCTCCCTAAGTTTCTGGGCTTAGTTATGTCTTCGTTGCTGGCCACATATGTGGAAGTCCTTACAGAAACAAAAACTTGCAGTAAGTTTACTCAAAGAGGAGAATCTGAATTCGGAAAGGAGAATAGGATGTCTTGGCATTCTCTTGTTTGTGAAAGAAAGAAATCGGCTCATCTTGCTTTAACTGTTGTTGTCATTATTGTTGTGTTTTTGTTGTTGTTGTTGTTGTTGTTTTTGGTCTGTTCTGTTTAGTGTCTAAGACGGTTCTCTTATATTTGCAGTAAATCTTTGAGACCAGAAAAGATTCCTAATCATGTATTTGAGATAGATGAAGACTGTGAGAAAGATGAGGTAAGAATGGGGGCAACAGTGGGGTAACTGTGCTAGTTTTCTCACGGTCACTTTGCTGAAAAAGATTTCAAAGGGAATTTCTTGAAAAAATATGAAGGAAAGAATCGTTTTGGAATGATCTGTGGCCAGCTTTCAAACTGGGTGCTTTTCAATTTTTTTTTTAATTACTGTATTTGCAAGTAGGAAAAAAACAAGTGAGAGGGGCTGTGATTTGTACATAAACATGTTTCCCCACCTGTGGGACATGCTTGTGGAGTTGCTTTTCTCGAGTTGGGCATGTGGTGTGGTGACTCATCTGGACTGTCCTGCCTGATAGATTCCTCTTGGGACAGATGGCCCGGATGTCTGTGACATTTCGAGGTGCAGTTCGACTGTTTACATAATGCAGAAGAGTTCCCAGAAGAGAGCCCATACCATTCAGTAAATACTGAGTGCCTACTGTGTGCATAGCACAGAGCCTTTCATTCTACCATCAACTATTTTAAATCCTCATGGGGAAGAGGGGCCTTTATGTTTTAATTAGGAAATGGGCAGGGCCTCATTCTGTGCCCCTAAATGTTTGGCTAATTACATGGCAGGCTGGCTGTTGTTTTACTGATTATTTTTGTTCTATTTCAGGACTCATCTTCTTTATGTTCTCAGAAGGGTGGTGTGATAAAACAAGGCTGGTTGCATAAAGCAAATGTAAATAGCACCATCACAGTAACCATGAAGGTAGGAAGTAGTTATTATATTATTCCATCATTTTAATGATATTGGCATTAAGTAGCCTATCTGGAAACAATATTTATTTTACAAAGAGCCCTAGCGGAAAAAAAAAAAAGGAGAGGATTCTCACAGACGTATGGAATTTAAAAAATCTAAAACATCAGGATAAATTTAGAAGTGTAACTTTTTTTTTTTTCATTGAAAAGATAATGTGCTTTTTTTATTTTTTTTATTTTTATTTTTTTTATTATACTTTAAGTTCTAGGGTACATGTGCATAACGTGCAGGTTTGTTACATATGTATACATGTGCCATGTTGGTGTGCTGCACCCATCAACTCGTCAGCACCCGTCAATTCATCATTTATATCGGGTATAACTCCCCAGTGCAATCCCTCCCCCCTCCCCCCTCCCCATG
>NC_045445.1:35786494-35804378 GCF_002776525.5 Piliocolobus tephrosceles | reverse complement strand
ACCCATCAATTCATCATTTATATCAGGTATAACTCCCCAATGCAATCCCTCCCCCCTCCCCCCTCCCCATGATAGGCCCCAGTGTGTGATGTTCCCCTTCCCGAGTCCAAGTGAGCTCATTGTTCAGTTCCCACCTATGAGTGAGAACATGCGGTGTTTGGTTTTCTCTTCTTGTGATAGTTTGCTAAGAATGATGGTTTCCAGCTGCATCCATGTCCCTACAAAGGACACAGACTCATCCTTTTTTATGGCTGCATAGTATTCCATGGTGTATATGTGCCACATTTTCTCAGAAGTGTAACTTTTTAAAAGACATATAATGTAATGATTATCTGGTGAATCAGGATGTTTAAAAAGGAGGCTGTCAGTTGAAGGAGGAAAATAGCTTTGAAAAATGGGCATCAAAGTTTCATATGTAGAAATGACCTTAAGGAGTGGAAGGACAAGTAATCCATTTCTTTAGCAAATATTAATTAGGTACTTATTACATATTAGTCACTGTGGGGAAATATGTAGATATCTAAGATGGGGTCCCTGGTCTCAGCCTCCAGACTAGACAAGAAATACACTATTTTAACTAGTATACAAAGCAGTCCTTTAGTGCAGTCAGAACAGCCTAACTAGAAAGTTCTGTAGTTTGGCAGGATAGTGAGTTTGCATAAGGGGTTTATGTGAGATAAAAGCTGGAACGTTGAAAAGGGTAAAATTGGGCTGGGTGCAGTAGCTCACACCTGTAGTCCCTCCTCCTTTGGGAGGCCGAGGTGGGTGGATTGCTTGAGGTCAGGAGTTCAAGACCAGCCTGTGCAACATGATGAAACCCCGTCTCTACAAAAAATACAAAAATTAGCCTGGCGTGATAGCACACACCTGTAGTCCCAGCTACTCAGGAGACTGAGGTGGGAGAATCCCTTGAGCCTGGGAGACGGAGGTTGCAGTGAGCCGAGATGGCACCACTGCACTCCAGCCTGGCAGCACATAGAGAGTGTATCTCAAAAATAAATAGATACTTTTTTTTTTTTTTAACAAAAAAGGAAAAATTGTGCAGAGCTTTAAACGCCTTGGACATGAGGTTCACTTATTTGGGAGGCTGTAAAGAGCCGTTAAAATCCAAAGGGAAAACAAGTTACATGAGGATTCTGAGCAGAAAAACAAATTATGCTCTGATACCAAATATAACTGTTCTTTCAGATATTCAATATAAAATCATGTGGTTTTCTGAGGATGATTCACACTTGAATTAAGTATTGAAGGTCATTCTATCTTTCACACAGGCTGCAAGTAGAAACCATGGGTATCTACCAAGGGAAGACTCAAATTTTATCTTAATTTAATATTTTGCCTGCTGCCTTCCTTTTGGTGATCATGTCCTGTTCTCGCTTTCATTTTCAAGCCCTGAAAATAATGAATCCATGTTGTAGGATGCTTCCTGTATATTGCTTGCACCTAAGCATGGGCCTCAGCAAGTGGTGATAATAAGAGAACCCATTTATTGAGGACTTAATATGTACCAGGCACCATACTGGGTGTTTTATATTCTTTATCTTGTTTAATTCTCATGGCTGCCCTAGGCAATACATACTGCTAACTATTCTTAGTTTATAGATTTGGAAAGTGAAGCTCAGAGAAATTCAATAATTAACCAAGGTCACACAGCTCCAAGTTTTCAGAGGTAGGATTTGAACCTAGGTAGGCTGTAGTCAGAGCCTATGCTCTTAACCAGTATACTGTCAGTGCTCACCAGCTAAATAAAACTCAAGGCTTTATTACAATATATTTCCTACCAGAGTTATCAGGTTCAGAAATGTACGTGTGAAGGTTACATTTCTTTGTGGATTATCAGAAAATGGTTGTATAGTTTTTGACTGCATTCCCCTTCCCAAACATTCTCAAAATATTCAAATAGGGCCAGGCAGGGGGCTCACACCTGTAATCCCAGCACTTTGAGAGGCCAAGGCAGGAGGATCGCTTGAGCCCAGGAATTCAAGGCTGCAGTGAGCTATGATCGCACCACTGCACTCCAGCCTAGGCAACAGAATAAGATGCTGTCTCTAAATTAAATAAATAAATGCATGAAGGAATGAATGGTTTTACCCACATTTAAGCCTTAGCCCCACATTAAGTAAATGTGTGAAAATCTGGATTCATAAGATAAGATATTAGGAAATTAATGTCTTTACAGAATAATTCGCCACAGATTCCTTTAGTTTAATACCTTTCAACTTTAATTTGCCTTACAAATAACTTCTAATTTTGTAGGAGTTCATATAAGGCAAAAAGCACATGCTTTACATTTTCTCTCATAATTTGTGAAATACACATTGATTGATTGATGTGATAGGAGGAATTGATGGCCTCTCAAAGATGTCCATGTCTTAATCCTTGGAACAGTCAGTGGTCCACTGCATGGCAAAGAGGAATTAAAATCACTAATCGACAGGAGGGAGGGTATCCTCAATTATGTGGGTGGGCCCAGTGCAATTTCAAGAACTCCATAAGTGGAAGAGGGAGACAGAAAAGGACAGTCAGAGAAAGAGATGTGAGAACAGAAGGAGGGCCAGAGAGAGATGCTGCGTTGCTGGTTTTGAGGATACAGAAAGAAGTCACAGGCCGAGAAATGCAGGCAGCTTCTAGAAGCTGGAAAAGGCAGGAAAACGGATGCATGCATCCAGAAAGGAACACAGCCCTGCTGACACCTTGATTTTAGCCCTGTGAGACCCATGTCAGACTTCTAACCTGCGAAACTATAAGACAATAAATTTATGCTATTTTAAGCCATCAGATTTGTGGTAATTTATTACAACAGCAGTAGGAAACTAATACAAACTAGGCAAAGGTTGATTGTTCAGCTTGTGGGTTTCATCTCCCTGAGCTTGGGAACTCTAGCACTAACAGTGGCCAGGCAGGAGCCATACATTCATAGAGAGTGTGGTGAGTCCAAGGCAACCTGGTGACCACATAGCCTACAGCTGAAGGGGACAGCTGCCACTTGTCTCCAGCTAATTGTTGTTTTGCTGTAGCTGAGCTAGACTCTTTGCCTCTTTTTATCCTCAGCTGCTCATATTCTGGCTGCTTGTGTGTGTGTGTGTGTGTGTGTGTGTGTCTGTGTGAGATCATTAACATATAAAAACATTTATTATTATTATTGTTTTTGAGATGGCTCCTGGCTCTGTTGCACCAGGATGGAGTGCAGAGGTGCAATCTCAGCTCACTGCAACCTCCACCTCCCGGGTTTAAGCCATTCTCCTGCCTCAGCCTCCTGTGTAGCTGGGATTACAGGCGCACGCCACCATGCCTGGCTAATTTTTGTATTTTTATTAGAGACGGCGTCTCACCATGTTGGCCAGGCTCGTCTCGAACTCCTGATCTTAAGTGATCCATCCGCCTCGGCCTCCCAAAGTGCTGGGATTACAGGTGTGAGCCACTGTGCTTGGCCTATTTCTTTCTTTTTAAAACCTCTACCAAACAGTAGGCAAAGGAAGGGAAAGAGGAATAAACCAAGTTAATTGGTCATATGGAGCTATACAACTTTTGTCTTTATTTTTATCATTTATTTATTTGTTTTTGAGACAGAGTCTCACTGTGTCGCCCAGGCTGGAGTGCAGTGGTATGATCACGGCTCACTGCGGTCTCAAAACCCCAGGCTCAAGTCCTCCCACTTCAGCCTCCCAAGTAGCTGGGACCACAGGCACATAGCACCATGCCCAGCTAATTTTGTTTGTTTGTTTTTGGTGGAGATGGTTGAGATGGGGTCTCTCTGTGTTGTGCAGGCTGTTGTCAAACTCTGGGACTCAAGTGATCCTCCCACCTTGTCCTCCCAAAATTCTGGGATTACAGGTATCAGCCACCATGCCTGGCTGCTACACAACTTAAAAAAAATTAATAGGAAATACTTTGAAATGCAAAGGCCATATTGAGGTTTGGGAACTGTTTCTGGTTATGAGTTTCATTTATCCCCACTCTTTTCCATTATAGATTATGCATCTCCATTTTGGATTTCTGGGAGCTAAATATATATCCTTTACTCTTCTCATTTCATCTCCTGAGCCATAGCAGTAGTGTTGTATTTCAGAATTTGTCACAGCTAGAATGGGAATCAGAGGAAGGTTCAGCTACAACCTTCTGAGGCGTTTTGCCAATATTACTTTTTCCTATAATAATTGTATTTTGGGCCAGGTGTGGTGGCTCATGCCTGTAATCCCAGCACTTTGGGAGGCCAGTGCGGGAGGATCACTTGAACCCAGGAGTTTAAGACCAGCCTAGGCAACATAGGGAGACCCTGTCTCTACAAAAACAAACAAAATTAGCCACGTGAAGTGGTGCTCCCCTGTAGTCCCAGGTACTTGGGACACTGAAGTGGGAGGGAGGATCACTTCAGCCTGGGAGGTCGAGGCTGTAGTGAGCGAGATTGCACCACTGCACTCCAGCCTGGGTGACAGAGTGACACCTTACCTCAAAAAAAAAAAAAAGTGTTTTAACTGTTATTTAGTTCAACATTATTGAAATTAGTTGGAACTGCAGTGTTGATACATCATTTTTTCATGTTCTCTTTCTGTATCAATACAGGGCATGTGAGTGTACAGGGCAGAGGATTGAAAAGGGGGAGCAGTTTTATAGTTTCCAGGCTAGAACTTGAAGTGAGGGCCAAAGCACAAGTCCAGGCCTATGAAACAAGGCACACTGGGAGAGTCTGGTTTGTACCTTTCAGTGCTCTATTACAGGGTGGGGGATCGTATAAGTTTTTCCTGCGTCAAGTCTGGATTGTTTCAGGCATAGGAGGCTAAAGCTAAAGATGGGGTGAGCAGCTGACCCAGCTCTTGGATAATTGGAAAAGGCAGAGGCAGAAGAACTGAGACAAAGGGTTGACAGAGTTTGAGACACTCTGAAAGGAAAGTTTCTATGTATTTTTTTCTACTATGGTAATGTTTGAAGTGAAGAATACTAATGAAGCTCATAAGCAAATGGGAAGATGACTCAGGTGTGCTATTATCTGAGTCATTTCCCCAATCCTGGAGGCAGGTTTATCCTTAGAGCATCTGGAGTTCCCTGCCCGCTAGGAACTCCAGCCCACACTGGTAAGAAGCATTGGTAGATTTAGCAACTAGCACCTCAGGGCCAGAGCTTGCAGAGTTGAGAGAAAAGAATCTTTTCTTTTTGGAAAATCCAAGCTTTGACAGCCTCTGCACACTCACGGCAGACTAACTGGGAAGCAACAGCAGCTCTGGTTGTTAATCATGACTCAGTGGCAAATAACAGCCTCCATAAGCCAAGCTTCTTCCCTGTGTTTTATCTGAGCTTATTTGATGCCCTGTGGCTTGACACTGACCTGCAGATCCCTCTGGAATTGCTAGGGAATAAAAGCAAGGCATCTTGATGCCTTTTAGAGAGAGGTGTACGTTTAAGGGTCTTTATTCATTAAGAAATTTCTAAATTTTAAAAATTATGTGCAGAGCACAGTGGCTCACGCCTGTAATCCTAGCACTTTGGGAGGCCAAGGCAGCAGGATTGCTTGAGTTCGGGAGTTCGAAACCAGCCTGGGCAACATAGCAAGACCCGGTGTCTTCAAAAAATAAAAAAATTAGCTGGGCAAGGTGACGCATGCCTGTATTTGCAGCTACTTGAGAAGCTGAGGTGGGAGGATCGCTTGAGCCTGGGAGGTCAAAGCTACAGTGAGCTGTGATTGCACGACTGTGCTCCAGCCTGAGTGACAGAGCAATACTCAATCTCTTAAAAAAAATTATAATCAGTTCTTTGGAAAGTTTGAAATTATGCACAACTTTAAACTGATTTTAGAAATAGATCTGAGTTGTTTTCCTGGACATTTGGACTGTTAGAAATAAAGGAATCTGCCCAGGTGTTCATGACCAGCCTGAGCAACGTGACGAAACCTCGCCCTAACAAAAAATACAAAAGTAGTTAGCCAGGCGTGGTGGTGCACTCCTGTAGTCCCAGCTACTCTGGAGGCTGAGGTGGGAGGATCACCTGAGTTCAAGAGGTGGAGGTTGCAGTGAGCTGAGATTGTGCCACTGCACTCCAGCCTGGGTGACAGAGCGACACTGTCTCAAAAAAAAAAAGAGGGAGGGAGGGAGGACTCTAATAGCAAGGAAGGAGGAATTGTATCGTGAGAGAAAGTGCAAAAATAAAACGAAGGAAAGAGTATTAGAAGAGACTCAGCAAAGTGCAGTTAATAAAAGGGAATTAGAAGATTCCAACTTTATAAGATCTTTTGAGAAAGCAACCACATGGTTTTAATGCAACCTAAATAATGTAGCCAAAGTAATTTGTATATGGGTTACTTTAGAAAGTTCAACCTTCCTAGCTAGCTTACCAGCAAGTTTTGCAAGAACATTCAAGTCGATGGTTCTTGCAATGACTTGCAATGCATTCAAGTCGATGGGCTCTAGGTAAAAGAGGGGCTGGTAGAGGAACTAGGCTGAATTCTTCGTATTGGAAGATTATAAGACCCCACATTTATGGAATAAAAATTTATATTTTCCCCAATATATAGCTTTTCACCTGCTCTGGTCAGTTGTTAAGATATAATCTACACCACCTTCTGAAATGGGCATATTTTCCCAGAAGTGCTTGCTGAGTATAACCTCATTGTTGGCTGAGAAACTTGCCCTGAGGAGCCTGGGCTACAGGAAAGTTGCGAATAATGTGCATCACTCCACGAGTCACAGTGCTCCGTGCCCAAGCACTTCCTCTCACCGAAGAGGATGCTGGCATCATGCAGTTCTTGCAAAAGCTCCGTTGCGCTGGGTGTGGTGGCATGTGCCTATAATCCCAGCTACTTAAGAGGCTGAGTCAGGAGGATCACTTGAGCCCAGGAGTTTGAACCTGCAGTGAGCTATGATTGTGCCACTGCACTCCAGCCTGGGCACAAAGTGAGACCTCATCCCTTTAAAAACAAAACAAAATGAAACAAACAAACAAACAAACAAACAAAAAAAAACAATGCTTTGTTGGTTGTTTGGGTGCAGTGAACATTTAGCACTTATAATTTGCTCTGTTCTTCTTATTCAGGTTAAAACAGGACAAGCCTTATCATAGCGATTAATTTCTTCAATTTGTGGTTTCTAGTTAATGAGGATGCCAGTAGTTAATGATGAATTGTTGCCACTCTTCAATTCCTGGAAAAGTATTAGAGAGAAGTTTTAAGATGTCGTAGAGAATACATGAACCTTTAGATAGAAACAGCAATCCTAACAGACCCCTATTCATTTATATCCTCTCTTTCCCAAGTAGCTGCTAGAGACATCTGCTTTATTCAACTTCTTTTCATAACAACGAAGAAATGTAATGTGGGTTTACATAGCTGTGATATTGGACATAGCCTTCCCCTGGTATTTAGAACTATTTTTTCCTAAGAGATATAATGATATATGGAGGAATTTAATCTTCAGGGTGGTTTTTGCATTTTTAAAAAATTGCTGCAGATTCTTGGCCAACTCCTGGGACACCCACCTTTATGCATCTTTTTGGCTCAATTTGGTCACATTCCTCTAGCTCTCTCCTCCCCATTCTCAGCAATTAAACATTGAAGTGCCTTGATATGATATCGGGGTTGCAAGTTCAACTGGTTGATGTATGACTCACTTCTAGTGCCCTTTAAAATTTTTTTTGGCACAAAAGAGAGCCATTTGTTATATATCCAGAGTCCAAAAGTCCTTAACTCCTTAACTCTTCCAGGAGGGATTTTCCCTCCTCTGTAGTGTGAGAACATCAAATCAAATGAGGATTTGACCTAAGAAAGCACATAAGATATTAAAATAATTGCTAGGAGGTCAAGGTCACTATGTGTGTTAGAACGAAAGGAAGAGAAAATATTTTATTTTTGATATGTTAGTCCAATTGTATTCTCAAATCTACCAGACTGTCTCTTACAGCTAACAAATGGATTGCATTCATGTATTATGCATGAGATTTTTTCACTAATTTGTTTTTTATGTTTTGTTTTCCCTCATTCATATTACTTCTCAAAAACCATTTATTAGGTGCTTCCTATGTGTCAGACACTATTGGGTATCAACAAATTCATGACCAAATAGATAATTTCTTAATTTAATTTTTTCAGAGACAAGGTCTTACTATATTGCCCTGGCTAGAGTGCAGTGGCACAATCATAGCTCCTTGCAGCCTCCAACACCTGGGCTGAAGCGATTCTCCTCCTCAGGCTCCCAAGTACCTGGGACTACAGGTGCATTCCACCACGCCTGGCTATCAAATAGATATTGAATGCCTTGTTAATACAAGGTATTAGCATTGTGAAGGGTAGAGAGAAGTGTCAGATGTAGAGCTTAAAACCTTTTTGGGACGGTGGGCTGGGCACAGTGGCTCACACCTGTAATCCCAGCACTTTGGGAGGCCGAGGTGGGCTGATAACTTGAGGTCAAAAGTTCGAGACCAGCCTGGCCAACATAGTGAAACGCTGTCTCTACTAAAAATACAAAAATTAGCCAGGCGTGATGGCGTGCACCTGTAATATCAGCTACTCGGGAGGCTGAGGCACGAGAATCGCTTGAACCCAGGAGGCAGAGGTTGTGGTGAGCTGAGATCGCACCGCTGCACTCCAGCCTGGGCAACAGAGTGAGACTCTGTCTCAAAAAACAAAAACAAACAAACAAACAAAAAACCACCTTTTTGGGGAGGTGAGACACACACTAAAAATAATTGTTTAAAGATGGATGGTATAGCGACCAAGTGCTACATGAATCTAGATCATTGTGGCCTGGGGTCAAAGAAGGCTTCTTGAAGAAGGCAGGACCCTGAAGGAAGTGAATCAGAAAGGAGAAAGTGAATGTGCCAGGCAATATGTATAAGGCAGAATGGTTAGGTGAAGCTGAGTAGTCATGGGACATGAAGTTGGTTTGGTCCTTTGGTATCACCTTGTGCCTCCATTTCTCTTCTGTAAAATGGAGGGCATAACAGTAATGACCACACAAATTGTTACTTAGGATTCAATGAAATAATGCAAGGAAAGCACTTAACCAGAGACTGTAATGCACAAAACACCCCACAGATGTTAGCAATTGTTGTTATTTTATATTATTAGGGTTGTGGGAGGGCCTTGAATGCCAGTATCTGGCATGTGTGCCTTATTATGTGAGTAATTGAGAGTCACTGATTATTTGAGCAGTGTTATGCTGTGCTGAAATACATCTGATAAAATAATTTGTGTTTAATGAGAAAGGTGGATTGTAGACCCCCTCCTACTAGACTTTGCTTTAAATCAAATAGTTGAAGAACTCTTCAGTGCCCAGATTTGGTAGCATTATTTAAGAAAAGCTATTTGATTTTTACTCAGTTTCTCAGTGGGTAGGACAGTGTCATACATTAAAACTTGGGGCCGGGTGTGGTGGCTCATGCCTTTAATGCCAGCACTTTGGGAGGCCAAGCCAGAAGGATCACTTGAGGTCAGGAGTTCGAGACCAGCCTGGGCAACATGGTGAAACCCTGTCTCCACTAAAAATACAAAAATTAGCCGGGTATGGTGACACACACCTGTAGTCCCACCCACTTGAGAGACTGAGGTGGGAGGATCACTTGAACCCAGGAGGCTGAGGTTGCAGTGAGCTGAGATCGTGCTACTGCACTCCAGCCTGGGCGACAGAGTGAGACTTCATCTCGAAAAGAAAAAAACAAAACAAACAAACTTGATAGGACTGTAAATGACATGATGGAGAGAGGTGAGTGATGTATCAGGTTACCAACGTAGTGGTAGGGATTTTTCAGCAGGACAAAGTTCCTGGCATTCTGGTATTATTACTGCAACTCACTTTTCTAAGTCCTGTGGTTCTTTTTCCCCATTGTTTCTTTCATTTTTGTGCAGAACAGTTCTAAGACCCAGTGTGTCTCTGTCTCTCCTGCTTTCTCCTTTTCCTTGCTGGCTCTTCCATTGTGTTCTGTCTGAGACATTAGGCAAGTTCCCCCACATCATTTCTACATTGCTCCTGGCCTACCTACTCTACCTCTAAACCTTTGAAGCATCCTTTCTAAGGGTTTCTAGTTCATGCAACTTAGCAGTAAATAATTGCCCCTCTAGGTAACACACAACAGGTAAACACTCTTGGGATTTGTTGTATAGAATGATAAAAGATTTTCCTACTTTCTTTTCTTTTCTTTTCTTTCTTTTTTTTTTTTTTTGGACACAGGATCTCGCTCTGTCACCCAGGCTGGAGTGCAGTAGCACAATCTCTGCTCACTGCAACCTCTGCCTCCTGAGTTCAAGCACTTCTCCAGCCTCAGCCTCTCAAGTAACTGGGATTACAGGTGCACACCACCACGCCCGACTAATTTTTGTACTTTTAGTAGAGATGGGGTTTCACCATGTTGGCCATGCTGGTCTTGAACTCCTGACCTCAGGTGATCCACCCGCATGGGCCTCCCAAAGTGCTGGGATTACAGACGTGAGCCGCCACCCCCAGCCATTTTCCTACTTTGAGGATACTAAGTGCTCCAACTTTCCTTCCTTTGTTTAATCTTTGATGCAGGCGAATGACAAAAGGCCTTTGTTCCTGCTCCAGAAGGAGTTCAAAAAGGTTGTCATCTGGCCAGGCGCAGTGGCTCACACCTGTAGTCCCAGCACTTTGGGAGACTGTGGGTAGATCACTTGAGGCCGGGAGTTCAAGACCAGCCTGGCCAATATGGTGAAACCCCATCTCTACTAAAAATGCAAAAAAAAAAAAAAAAAAAAAAAAAAATTAGCTAGGTGTGGTGGCATGCACCTATAATCCCAGCTACTTGGGAGGCTGAGGCAGGAGAATTGCTTGAATCCAGGAGGCGGAGGTGGCAGTAAGCCGAGATCATACCACTGCACTACAGCCTGGGCAACAGAGTATGGCTCTGTCTCCAGAAAAAAAAAAAAAAAAAAACAGTTTGTCATTCCGACAGCTTGGGACCTTCAGCAGACTTGGCAGGACCTGATCCTATAGAATCAAATCCTTTGGCTTGTTCTCTGTTTTATTCTTGTGGGTGGTCTGAATGGGCCACTCTTCAGGATCCATGTTCCTCACTGAGTAAGGTGGGGAATTTTCGGCTGTGTTCACCATCTAACAAAAATAAGAAAGACAAGGAGGAGGAGAAAGAAGAGTATGGGCATTACAGAGAAACGCAATTCTGTTGGATGAAACCGCTGGGGAATCTGTGCTGGAAATGGGATTATTCATTCATTGTTTATTCATTTTGAAACATTTTACTGAGTCCAGGCATTGTTATAGGTACTAGGGGGATAACAGCAGTAGATGAAACATGAAACTTCATGGGCTAGAAAGAGATGGCAAATAAAACAGATAGATGAATAACATATTTGTATAGGGATCACTCCATGAAAAAGATATAACTGGGTGCTATGATGAGGGCAGGTGGTACAGAAGGCCTCCCAGAGGAGGGGAGATTCAAGCAAAGACCTGAAAGGAGTAAGAAAGTAAACTGTGTGGATAGTGAGGAAAGCGAATTCTAGGCTGAGGAAACAGGAAGTACAGAGACCCGAAGGAGCTTACTTGAGATATTTGAGTAACAGCAGATAAGCCAGTGTAGCTGGAGCAAAAAGATTAGAAATAGAGTCCAAGGAAGGCTGGGCGCGGTGACTCATGCCTGCAATCCCAACACTTTGGGAGGCCAAGGCGGGTGGATCATGAGGTCAGGAGATCGAGACCATCCTGGCTAACATGGTGAAACCCCATCTCTACTAAAAATACAAAAAAATTAGCCGGGCGTGGTGGCGGGCGCCTGTAGTCCCAGCTACTCGGGAGGCTGAGGCAGGAGAATGGCGTGAACCTGGGAGATGGAGCTTGCAGTGAGCCAAGATCGCACCACTGCACACCAACCTGGGCAACAGAGTGAGACTCTGTCTCAAGAAAAAAAAAAAAAGAAAGAAAATCCAACAAGTAATCTGAGGCCAGATCCTGTACAGTGTTCTGGGCTATGGTGAGGATTTTAGATCTTACTGTAAAGTAAGATGGGAAGCTATTGGAGGATTTGGGCAACATTCTCTTTGTAGCCATTATCCTATTCTGATTCCAGTTCTATCAGTGACTTGCCTGTGTGAACTTTTTTTTTTTTTTTTGAGACGGAGCCTTGCTTTCTCGCCCAGGCTGGGGTACAGGGGTGTGATCTCGGCTCACTGCAGCCTCCACCTCCTGGGTTCAAGTAATTCTCTCACCTCACCCTCCCAAGTAGCTGGGATTACAGGGGTGTGCCACCATGCCTGGCTAATTTTTTGCTTTTTTAATAGAGACACGGTTTCACCATGTTGGCCAGGCTGGTCTCGAACTTCTGACCTCAGATGTTCCACCCGCCTCGGCTTCCCAAAGAGTTGGGATTACAGGCATGAACCACCACTCCTGGCTGCCTGTGTGAACTTGAACGAGCTCTTGGTCCCTCAGTTTGCTGTTAGGTAAAATGTGGGTAATGATACTTATCCCCAAGAGGTATTAAAACAATTAGCTATTAGTTACAAAAGACCTGCAGCCTTCGAATGACAGGTATGATATAGAATAATTACCATTATTCTGTATAGTCGTTATTTTAACACCTGTCTTCTTTTAGAAATATAAAAAATTATCTAAACTTATACCCTAAATAGCTGCATTGTAGAAATTTTTTAAATGTCCAGGAAGTTATGTTTCTGATTTCCCTTTGATTTCCATGTGAGAGATTTAGGATATTCCTTTCTTCTTTGCAAAAGAGATCTTAAAAGCTTCTCAGAAGTTGAAACCCAACATGTATCATAAAATATTAGAATGAGAAGAGATCTTAGAATGTGTTGGGCAGAGTCTGATTTCTACATAGAGATGACTTTTAAAAATATTCCTTACTGTCCAAACTCTGTGTTTCCAGTGTATGAGAAATCACGTGGGGAGAGTAGCTTCCAGGCTAGGAAGGCTGCTGTGTTATTTGTTCAAGTTGAATGAAATTATTTGTAGATTGTGGAAAAGTATGATCTTACAGATCATCTGGTCTGATCTCATCATTTTACAAGCGAGTAAACTGAGAGAAGCAGAGTCTTGAGGACAATTTCACTGCTGGTTAGCAGGAGATACCGGCTGAGAATCAGTATCATAAGACTTTCAGGCATCTGCTCTTTCTGAGTGCTCTTTCAGGCATCATGTTCTGTCCCCAGATTCATAAGCTACCTACCCTCGTGTCACATTTAGATATAATTGCAATGTTACAGGAAGTGCTTTGCTGTAATTTCATATCCCTTTCTATCTCCATTGTAATGATGTGCTTTGCTAATATTGGAAGTGGTGGCTGCCACAGAATTTCTGTGCTTGGTGAGGCAGCTGTACATGGAAAAAAAATTGCCCAGACTATAATTTGACTGTATGCCACAAATGTTTTGCTCTGTATTTTCTCTTCTGCCTCTCTCTTTGTTGCTGGCTGTTGACTCTGCAAGTGGATTCTATAGGCTGTCCCACTGAAGCAGCAGAATTTCGGTTTTAGATTTGAACAATTCAAATCTAAATTTTTTCATATTTTTCTCATGTTACTTTTGGCCTGAAAGATGTATTCTAATTTTGTTATAGATAATTATTGTGATAACTTTAAAAAGCAATGTGTTACACAAAGTTAGTGCTCATTACATGTTTATTCATTTGAAATGACCTCAGCATGTAATTTTAAGCCTTGTATTCCCATGATTTTAATGATAGATGTGAACCATTGTCATGAAAATGAGCAAATAGGCCGGGCAGCGTGGCTTACGCCTGTAATCCTAGCACTTTGGGGAGCTGAGACAGAAGGATCCCTTGAGTTCAGGAGTTTGAGACCAGTGTGGGCAACATAGGGAGACCCTGTCTCTAATAAAAATAAAAATAAAATAAGGAAATATACATATATCATCACCATTATGATTAACATTTTCCTTTAATATTAATCTAGATTTCTTCCAGCAAACTTAAATGTGGATTAATTGAATATGAGAATATATGTATATATTCTCACATATATGAGATATGTGAATATGTGAAAGATATAAATATGCCCACACATTCTCTTTCTGTTCCTTTGCATACTAATACAATAACATTTAATTGACTGGAATTGCAAAACAAGGTGATGTTTTCTGCTTGGACTCTTTTTTTTTTGAGACGTTGTCTCGCTCTGTCGCCCAGGCTGGAGTGCAGTGGGGCAATCTCAGCTCACTGCAAGCTCCGCTTCCTGGGTTCATGCCATTCTCCTGCCTTAGCCTCCTGAGTAGCTGGGACTACAGGCGCCCACCACCCGGCCCGGCTACTTTTTTTTGAAGTTTTTAATAGAGACAGGGTTTCACCGTGTTAGCCAGGATGGTCTCGCTCTCCTGACCTCGTGATCCACCTGCCTTGGCCTCCCAAAGTGCTGGGATTACAGGCGTGAGCCACCGTGCCCGGCCTGGACTCTTTTCTGTTGATAGCATATAGCCTACATGGCCCCTTCCTGAGATAGAAACTGTAGCATTTATCAGTCTAACCTGTTAGGGTAGTCCTTACACTGATATATATTTTTGTCATTTGTTAAAAAATCAGTGATATTTATACAAGTCAAAAATAACTATCAATGTTATTTATTTTAACTGGTTTTTCTAAAAAGAAATGCCCCTTAAGGCTTTTATATATTTTGCTTGATCATACTATGGAGAAATAAATTGATGTTTCAGGTACTTTGCCAGACGTTAAGTTCTTGGCAAGAATGACCTTGCCAAATAATACTCTTTATATAATTAAAGTTCTCAAAGTGATCAGGGATCATATTGAATAATCAGATGGGTGATTAAAAGTGACAAGCTTAAATTTTAAAGCCAGGTTCTTCGAATAAGACAAGATGCATAGGAATGCATTTCTTCAATAATCACCAGGAGTCTATTTCCTAGCTGCTCTTCCCATCCCACCCTGAAGTGATTTCAGGTCTATCATCCTGGGAAATTGCAACTTGAATAAGCTCTGCCTTTCACTGTGACAATTGCTTGACATAGCCTGCAGTTTGTGACTTACTGAAAGAAGCATCAATTCATCAGAGAGCTCCTAATCCCTTTTCTCACCTCTTTTATCAGGCTCTCAAAGTCTGTTTTTAGGGGAGAATAGAGGGACAGCATGAACTCATCAGGCAGTCCCCAACCTTTTCCCGTTCCTATGGGCTTTGCTGTGAGTTGTAGCAACAGGCTTCTCCTTAACTATTGTGAATCCCTAACTCCAAACAAACGGCATAGTTCCATTAGGACTGTTGATTTAAATATCAGCACTTGGGGCACTCAACAACTGGTAGGCAACTAATGAGTCTGTGCTTCCCTGTGAGTACCCTGTAAACTGGACTTTCAGAAGCAAAGACACTGGTACAGTGTAGATGAGTGCAATAGGATATGTAGGTGAGATGGAAACATGTAATGTGGGTGTATATATAATATATACGTATATATATATATACACACATATATATGTGTATATATATGCTTTTTATATTTATTCTTGAATTCGTGGTCCTAGAAACCAAATTAAAAGGATCTAATCATGGTTTGCAATTAAATGGGACAAGAATGCTATAGTGAAAGGGTCAGGAGATTCAGATATCAAAATGCTTTATACATTTCAGTGTTAAATCTTAATTATTGTTCTCTAGGTATTTGATTAACTGAGGGTAAATCATGTGACTTTCATTCACTATCTTTAAAAAATGAAGATAATGATAATTCCTAACATCTTGTCAGGGTTGTCTGAAGATTGTCCAGGCACAATGCCTGGCAGGCCTTTGAGGTTTTTAGTTCGGAGAAACTATTCAGATGCAATGTATATGTAACAAATGTACCATTGCTGGGTTTTCCCCATGTAGGTATTCAAGAGACGATATTTTTACTTGACCCAACTTCCTGATGGTTCATATATTCTCAATTCCTATAAAGATGAGAAAAATTCAAAAGAATCGAAAGGTTGCATCTACTTGGACGCCTGCATTGATGTTGTTCAGGTAAGGCCATCAAGGTAATCCTTCTCTTTTTCTAAGAGGGTGACTGATAAACTATTAAGAACCCCAGATGGCTGGGTATGGTGGCTCATGCCTGTAATCCCAGCACTTTGAGAGGCTGAGGCAGGAGGATCACTTGAACCTAGGAGTTCATCAGCCTGGGCAACAAAGAGACCCCGTCTCTGCAAAAAAATACAAAAAATTACCCAGACATGGTGGCATATTCCTGTAGTCCCAGCTACTCTGGAGGCTGAGGTGGGATGATCACTTGAGTCTAGGAGGTTGAGGCTGCAGTGAGCTGTGATTGCACCATTGTACTCCAGCCTGGGTGACAGAGCAAGACCCTGTCTACAAAATAGAAAAGAGAAAAAAAGAAAAAGTGACTGGGTGCAGTGGCTCATGCGTATAATCCCTGCACTTCGTGAGACTGAGGCGGGCAGATCACTTGAGGTCAGGAGTTCGAGACCAGCCTAGGCAACATGGCGAAACCCCATCTCTACTAAAAATACAAAAATTAGCTGGGAGTGGAGGCACGCGCCTGTAATCCCAGCTACATGGGAGGCTGGGAGAATCGCTTGAACCCGGGAGTTGGAGGTTGCAGTGAGCCAAGATGGTGCCACTACACTTCAGCCTGGGTGATGGAGTGAGACTCTCACACACACAAAAAAAAAAAAAAAAAAAAAAAAAAAAAACCCCCCCATTTTTCTGTCTTGATTGATGGCATCTCCATCCTCCGAAACATCCACACTAGAAAGCTCAGAATCCTTTTCAGTGCCCTGTTCTTGCTCAGTGCCAATATTTAAATGTTTATCAGGTCTCTTTGAGTCTGGCTCTAAAGTGCCTCTTAACCTCTTACCTCCTATTTTCATTGCCCTTTCTCCGGTTCTCCCTTTTATCATCACTGGCCTAAAGTTGCGCTTTTACGCCTCCTGATTTCTTGTCTTGCTCCAGTTCAACTTCCTAAGCTATAGATTGGGTCAATCATTTGCCTTCTCCAAATCTTTTGGCTCTTGATTTATTGTCTTACAGAGTCAACTCTAAAGCTTTTGCCGTGACATTGAAGGCCCACAGTGATTTGGCCTCACTGTACTTTCTAGCCTCATCCCTCCTGAACCTCCTTGTGTATTCTGTGCTCTGGTCACACCAGGCTAAGCATTCTAAGGCGTTTCACACATATATGGCTCGCCTTACATTTTTTTCCCTCTTCTTGCTACATGTAATTTCTCTTTCTATTCCTGTTTGAACCTTATCTTTTATGACTCAGCTTAAAGGCTACTTCTGCCATGAAAAGTTTTGTATTTCCTTCCTCACCCTCATGACTACCAAGTAGAATTAAGCTCCACCTCTCCTGTGCTAACCATTTTGCTTTTCCTTCTGTCATACAACTGAGTCACATTCTAATTTTGGTTTATTCTACACATTCCTTTTGGGATTACAGGGACCATCTCTTACTCATTTCTGTTTCTTCTATAATAATTACCAGGGTTCTGCACACAGTAGGGACTTAATGAATGTTTGTTGATATGAATTACTGAGGGGACACAGACAAAAACAGGATGGGAAGTAGAGGGCAGAGAGATTATCTGAATGGGAAGTCAACTGACTGTGAAACAGAAGTCATTATTACAGAGCCAGGGTGGTGTGGTGGACTAGAAGGATGGGCTGATTAGGAGGAAAGCGATGTTAGTTCAGCACTCTCAATTTACCTATATCTTCATCTTCAGAACTGTGAAGTGGGATTAGTAATATCTATATACTCCATCAAACAAGATTGTTGTGAGGATCAAATGAGAAAATACCTTTAGGGCATGATGTTGTGTGCCTGTAGTGCCAGCTACTCAGGAGCCTGTGGCAGGAAGATTGCTTGGGCCCAGGAGTTTGACGCTGCAGTGAGATATGATCATGCCTGTGGAATAGCCACTGCACTCCAGCCTGGGTAGCACAGTGAGAT